>NW_024108919.1:152500-172500 GCF_013358895.1 Oreochromis aureus
GCTGATTACAGTATTTCTGCTAAATCATAGTATTTCTACTATATTATATTTTTCTTTCTAAATATAGCATTTCTGCTATATAATTGTATTTCTGCTACCTACACATACGGATCAGTATCTAAGGTTTGACTCTCATCATCCACTGGAGCACAAACTGGGTGTCATCAGGACGCTACAACACAGAGCGAACACCATCCCCACAGACACAGCGGCCAGGGAGGCAGAAGAACAGCACATCAAGAAGGCCCTGAGTAAATGTGGCTATCCCAGCTGGACTTTTGTCAAAGCTGGAAAGACACCCAAAGAAAGCTCCAGCCGATCCAGGAGAGAAGGACAACCGCTGCCCAGGCGAAAACCTGTAGTGATCCCATATGTGTCAGGACTATCGGAGCAGTTGAGACGCATTTTTTCGAAACACCGGGTCTCTGTGGCTTTTAAACCCCAAAACACGCTGTGCCAAAAACTGGTCCACCCCAAGGATCGGGTCCCCCGACACAAACAGAGTAACATAGTGTACGCTGTTAAGTGCCAGGAGGATTGCCAGGATTTATACATCGGGAAACCAAACAACCTCTGGCGGCGCGGATGGCACAACACAGAAGAGCTACCTCATCAGGCCAGGACTCTGCAGTTTATTTACACCTACAGGCCAGTGGACACTCTTTCAAGGATGAGGATGTACACATCCTGGACAGGGAAGAACGCTGGTTTGAGCGCTGGAGTCAAGGAGGCCATTTACGTGAAAAGGAAAGACCATCTCTGAATCAAGGAGGGGCCTAAGGGTACATCTTTCGCCATCTTACAATGCTGTGATTGCAGCCATTCCCCAACTCTCTGTGAATGGGACTCATGGCCATTGATCAGTGTTCTTTGATCAGTGGGTTTTGGTCAGTGATTGTTGATCAATGGTCATGGGAATTTGCATAATTATGATTAAGAACTGACCTCACAGCCCATTGTTCCTTCAGTGGGCTGGTTTCAGTCATTATGCAAATGTCCTGTTTATAAGGTTTGGGAAACCTGCAGTCAGCTGAGACTGAAGAAGTCACTTGGATGAGTGACGATACGCTTTCTCCCACAAAACGCTACGTCCAGATGAACAGATTCAACTTTTGGAGGTCTTTCTGCTATGTTTTAATATTTGTGCTAAACCAGAGTATTTCTGCTGAAACATAGTATTTCTGCCAAATGATAGTATTTCTGTCAAATTATAGTATTTGTGCTAAAACATAGTATTCATTTAAAATTACAATATTCATAGTTCATCACAGTGTCTCTGGTAAATCACAGTATTTCTGCTATGTTGTACTATTTTTGTAAATCATAGTGTTTCTGTAATGTTTAAGCATTTTTGGCTAAATATATTCTTTCTGTTATCTTATACTATTTCTCCTAAATTCTTGTATTTTTGAGAAGATATCATGTTTCTGGTAAATTACAATATTTCTGCAAAGTTCTGCTATGCTATTGTATTTCTGCCAAGTATTATGTTTCCTCTAAGATATTGCAGTTCTGCTAAGTTACTACATTTTAGCAAAGTTCCTTTGCTTCTGCAAAGTTTTTACAGTTTCTGCAACTTTTCAGCTTTTTCAGCTAGTTTCAGCAGACAGCTTCAGCTTTAAAGCATCCACACTGCATTTTCGCAGGAAATGCAAATTTTTCTAGTTATTGTGTGGATGCTGGAGGCATCCACACTATTGAGTTCCTGTTTCTCTTTATTCTTTATTATTATTATTCTACCTTATTGTGTGGATGCTTTAGGCATCCACACTATTGAGTTCCTGTTTCTCTTTATTCTTTATTATTCTACTTTATTCTACTTTATTATTATTATTCTTCAAGTTGCTTCCGTGCGTTTTTCAGAGAAGAACTACTTCCGCAATTTTCAGCCGATTTTCACCGCTCAAATTTTCAACTATTCTGCTATTTTTGCTCTTTCCGGCAATGACTTTTGGTATTTTCTGCTATTATACTTTTAAAATATTAAGCTTTTTTCCTTTAATTTGTCCCATTGAAATGAATGGGAAACTTCCACAATTCTGCTAAAACTTGCTTGTTTTTGAAACTTAACTACCTTCTCATACTTTCGCCTAGAACAACCATTCAAATTTTAAAATGTTCACAAATTATTGGGCTATTCATGAATGATTCAGCTTTTTCATATCTGTTACCATTTTCATATTGTCCCTCTTTAAGTTTTGAGTTTCATTTTGTGATTTTTCACAAAATACATGCGTTGTTATGGTTGCTATGCAGTTGGTTCTAAGTGAGCCACTGTACCTTTTGCAATTTTCACTTCATGTCCGAAAAACTTCTTGCTACTCGGTCAATTTCCCTCAACCCCCAAATTATACATCAAAACGTAGGTATTTTTGCTGGCTTTCAGAAAATGTCACTATCATTGTTGTGGGTTTTATAGAATTTTTCCAAATCTCCTCAGACCAACACAAAAAGTCTTAAAACTCTCCATAGAAAGTCAATGGAGAGTTTGTTCAAAATCATCGCTGATTTCTGTAATGAGAGGCATTTTCGAATAGCCATATCTCCCCAACGAAGCGAAGTTAAGACATAAGGCTTGTCCCAATATATCTTCAGACACTCCTGACGCTCACAATTCAAGAATTTTTTTTCTCATCTATTACCATTTGGCCATGAATTGGGTTTGTTTGAGGGTAGGAAATTCGTCCTTCGCTCAGATTTCTTCAGATTTCAAACTGTGGAAATGAACCACTTTTTTTCTCTCGTCATATCTTTTCATGGATTTCCACAAAGACCTGAAAATTTCCATGACTGTTCACCAAAGCCTGCTGTCTCTTACGGTGAAAGAATGATATTGATACTCCAAATAGATTTAGAGTTAGAAAGCGTTGTTTGAGGGCAAGTCAAGGCAGTTTTTGCTTTGCTCTACTTAGTTATGGTGCATTAGAAGTCAAATATCTTTAATAATTCATATTTTAATGATAAATTGTCAACACTATAAGATTCCCCATCTCTTCTGAACAAAACGGTTGTAAGAATGACCGTTCTAGCCTCTACGGTTAGGAAATTATGGTCATTTGTTTGAGGGGAGTCGTCATTATGAGAAATAGACTGCAAAAATCCTGTGTCTCTCTGTGCTGCGTGCACCTGTTTTGGCGGGAAAAAGTGCACAGGCTCTCTCATTGGTGGATTCAAATTCAGCAGCTCCCAGGCTGCTTCATTGAGCTAGAAACTTACTTCTCTCTCCCTGTGTGTGTGTGTGTGTGTGTGTGTGTGTGTGTGTGTGTGTGTGAGAGAGAGAGAGAGAGAGAGAGAGAGAGCCTTTTTATGGGATGATCTCATTGTAAGATTCAAATTCAATATATTTAGACTGGTTGACTGAATTGGATCTTGTGTGTGTGTGTGTGTGTGTGTGTGTGTGTGTGTGTGTGACACAGAGAGAGAGAGAGAGAGAGAGAGAGAGAAAAGGTTTTTTATGGGATGATCTCATTGTAAGATTTAAATTCAATATATTTAGACTGGTTGACTGAATTGGATCTTGTGTGTGTATGTGTGTGTGTGTGTGTGTGTGAGAGAGAGAGAGAGAGAGAGAGAGAAAGCCTTTTTATGGGATGATCTCATTGTAAGATTCAAATTCAATATATTTAGACTGGTTGACTGAATTGGTTCTTGTGTGTGTGTCTCTCTGTGCATGTGTGTTTCCATATGTGTCCATATTTGTGATTGTGTGACTGTTATACTTTTTCCTAATTTTTCTTTTCATTTAACAATTACATTTGAGGGACCCTTTGCATGTTCAGCATTTTTTCCGCTGTCCATTTTGCTTTTCCAATTTTTCTATTTAAGTTATTACTATTGTGCTAAGTCATAGCATTTCTGCTGCTTTTCAGTATTTGTGCTAAATACAGCATTTGTGCTAAATCATACTATTTCTGCTATTTCATAAGATTTGTGCTAAATTTAGTATTTCTGCCAAATATAGTATTTTTGATTAATTATAGTTTTTCTACCAAATCATAGTACAGTTTTACTGCTTTTTATATGGCTTCTAAGACAACCAATCATATCCGAGGGCTTGCACATTCAAATTTGCATATTGTTGCCTTCATGGCTTCCCAGCCAGCCAATCATATCTGAGGCCTTGCACATTCAAATTTGCATATTGGGGCATTCATGGCTTCTAAGACAACCAATCATCTATGTCATATATCTATGATATTTCATATTTTTATTTTAAATGGTCAACATTTCAAGATTCTCCCATGTTTTCTGAACACAACGGTCTAAGAATGACCGTTTTAGCCCCTACAGTTAGGAATTTATGGCTGTTTGTTTGAGGGGAGTCCTCACTATGAGAAATAGACTGCAAAAATCCTGTCTCTCTCTGTGCTGTAAAAGCCTACACTTGATGCACCAGTTTTGGCAGGAAAAAGCACACAGCCCTCTGATTGGTGGATTCAAATTGAGAATCTCACAGCTGTTTGACTGACCTAGAAACATGCTGTTAACAGCCCCTGTTCACTTGCTGATGCTGTGTGTGTGTGTGTGTGTGTGTGTGCGAGCCTAAATGTGTGTGTGTGTGTGTGTGTGTGTGTGTGTGTGTGTGTGTGTGTGTAAGAGAGA
This sequence comes from Oreochromis aureus, assembly GCF_013358895.1. Classification (NCBI taxonomy): domain Eukaryota; kingdom Metazoa; phylum Chordata; class Actinopteri; order Cichliformes; family Cichlidae; genus Oreochromis; species Oreochromis aureus. The sequence continues at coordinate 157,103 of NW_024108919.1, forward strand.
GAGAGAGAGAGAGAGAAGACACACACAAAGACCCTTTTAGGGCAGCATCTCATTGTTGGATAAAAATATAATAAATTCAGACTGGTTGACTGGCATAGACCATGTGTGTGTGTGTGTGTCTCTGTACATTTGTGTATCCATATTTGATTTTGTGTGTATCTGTTGGCTGTTCTTATTTGTATTTCTAAATGTATTTTTATTTTATTTTTCACAGGTGAACAAAAATTAGTTTTGAGTGAACTTAACCATGTTCCTTTTATTCAGCTTGTCATTTTACCTTTCCAATATTTTCACTTAAGTTATTACTATTCTGCTCAATCATAGTATCTGTTCTAAATCATTGTTATTAAGCTATATTGTAGGATTTCTGCTAAATCATAGTATTTCTACTATATTATATTTTTCTTTCTAAATATAGCATTTCTGCAATAGAGTAGTATTTCTGCTATGTTATAATATTTATGCTAAACTGGAGTATTTTTGCTAAAACATAGTATTTATTTAAAATTACAATATTCATAGTATATTACAGTGTCTCTGGTAAATCACAGCATTTCTGCTATGTTGTACTGTTTTTCTAAATCATAGTATTTCTGTAATGTTTAAGAATGTTTGGCTAAATATATTCTTTCTGTTATCTTATACTATTTCTCCTAAATTCTTGTATTTTTGAGAAGTTATCGTGTTTCTGGTAAGTTACAATATTTCTGCTAAGTTCTGCTATGCTATTGTATTTCTGCCAAGTATTCTATTTCTTCTAAGATATTGCAGTTCTAAGATACTACATTTTAGCAAAGTTCCTTTGCTTCTGCAAAGATTTTACAATTTTTGCAACTTTTCAGCTTTTTCTGTCATTTTCAGCAGACAGCTTCAGCTTTAAAGCATCCACACTGCATTTTCGCAGGAAATGCAAATTTTTCTAGTTATTATTGTGTGGATGCCCTAAAGGGCTTCCACACTATTGTTTTCCTGTTTCTCTTTCTTCTTTATTATTATTCCCCTAGTTGCTTCCGTACACTTTTTGGCACTTATCTACTCCCTCAGTTTTCAGCTGATTTTCTCCGTTCAAACTCTAAACTGTTCTGCTCTTTCTGCTAATGCCGGCTATGACTTTTGGTGTTTATTACTGTTATACTTTTTAAAATATTACACTTTTTTCCTTTAATTTGTCCCATTGAAATGAATGGGAAACTTCCACAATTCTGCTAAAACTTGCTTGTTTTTGAAACTTAACTACTTTGTCATACTTTCGCCTAGAAACTCCATTCAAACTTTAAAATGTTCTCAGACTATTGGGCTATTCCTGAATGATTCAGCTTTTTCAGATCTTCTACCGTTTTAATTTTATACCTCTTTAAGTTTTCAGTTGCAAAATTGTGATTTTCAGAAAATACATGCGTTGCTATGGTTGCTATGCAATTAAGTCAGAGTGAGTGCTGGTCCTTTCTGAATTTTCTCTTGTGTCTAAACAACTTCTTGCTACTGACTCAATTTCCACTCAACCCCCACAAATTATACATCAAAACGTAGGTATTTTTGCTGGCTTTCAGACAATGTCACTATCTTTATTGTGAGATTTACCGTTTTTTTGCAATTTGCCTCGGAGTGACACAAGGTCTCAATACTCCCCATTCAAAGTCTATGGGAGGTTTTGAAATTCAGAGCTGAAATTCTGTAACGGGAGGCATTTTAAAATCGCCATATCTCTTTAACAAAGCAAAGTTAGGACATGAGGCTTGTGCCAATATATCTTCAGACACTGCTGACACTCACAGTGGAAGCAGTTTTACAATTATCTTACCGTTGAGCAATGAATTACGTTTGTTTGAGTGGTGGAAATCTGTCCTTCTCTCAGTCTTCAAACTCTGGAAATGAAGCCGTTTCTTCTCTCGTCATATCTCCGCGACGGAGGTAGAACGAGCTATGAAAATCGCAGTCAAAATACACCAAAGTCCGCTGATTCACCCAGTACAAGAATTATGCTGCTAGCCCTCCTAGTTTTTGAGTTACACGACGTTTTGTAACTCCAAAAAGCGGCGTTTTCGCCTCTCACCGCGATCTATTTCTGACTGCCCAAGTATCTGTCTTTCAGACCGCGCCCCCTTTCCAGGTGGCGCAATCAGTAATGACACGGCTCTGCAGCTCAAAGGTCGTGGGTTCAATCCCACCTTGGTCCACGTTTTTTTTTCACTACAAATTTATACACTATCACAGACCTGTAATTTATATTGCTAATTTATTACAATTCTGCAAAGTTTTATGATTTTAGCAGCTTTTCTAATATGGACCTCAGATTCTTGTCAACACCACATGGCAGAAATACATACAAGTAAACAGCCTGATGAAGCAGACAGAAGCAGTACCTCTGATTGGTGAATTTGAGCAGAACCAGGTTGTTCTGCCTCTTTTCAGCAGAAATTCTGCTCATTCACCTCTTTTCAGCGCAATGTTCTGCTTCTTTCCTCTTTTCTGCAGAAATTCTGTTGATTTACCTCTTTTCTGCAAAATTTTCAGCCCTTTTACGTCTTATGAGCACAATTCTCAGCAGCTTCTGCTCATTTCACCATAATTGTCAGTCTCTCCATCTCCTTCCTTGTGAGAGTCAGTTTGGCACAGTGAGATGAGTAGTCGCCTTGAGCCCAGGAGGGCCAGGTTCGAAACATAGACTGTCTGCAACATAACAGTATATCTGTTATGTTATAGTATTACTACTAAGTCACAGTATTTCTGCCAATTCGTATTATTTGTACTAAATCATACTACTCGTGCCAAATCATAGTATTTGTTGCAAATCATAGTATTCAAACCAAAATATAGTATTTGTACCAAAGCATTGTATTTGTATGAAGTACCGTATTTCTGCCAAATCATAGAATTACTGCAATTTCACAGTATTTTGAGGAATCCCTTTTGTGATAGTATTACTTCTAAGTCATAGTATTTCTGCTTTGTCATAGTATTTGTACTAAAACGTAGCATTTCTGCCAAATCATAGTATTACTGCTATCTCATAGTATTTGAGTGAAATTACAGTGTTTCTGCAAAACATTGTATTTCTGCTAAATCATAGTATTTCTGTTATCTTAGAGTACTTGTACTCAATTATAGTATTTGTGCCAAAGTTTAGTATTTCTGCCAAATCATATTTATGTGAATTTGTACACTGTAATATCGCTGTATTACGTAGTGTCTAAGTAGGAGGCTGACTGTTACTAAGTGCATCAGTGTACATAGGTCATCTCTTGTGTTGGAGTGCCCTCTTGTGACGCCTTTTGGGTAGTGCCTTAGTAAATGTGAACACTGCAAAGAAGTGGTATCAGACTGGTTTGTAGTGGAGGAATTTGTTGCCAGTTTCTTTCATCTTTAATCCGTATTCATGTTGTAATGTAGTAACTTTTGTGGCACAAATACCACAATATGGCAGAAACACTATGTTTTGGCACAAATACTTTGATTTGGTATACTTTACCTTCTTCACCCCTTTTCAGCAAAATTTTTATTTTTTCACCCTTTTCAGCACAAATTCCATTTTTGGGGCTGTTTTCAGAAAAAAAAAAACTCTTTTCAGCAGAAATTCTGCTGATTTACCTCTTTTCAGTGCAATGTTCTTCTTCTTTCCATCTTTTCTGCAGAAATTCTGCTGATTCACCTCTTTTCTGCAAATTTTTCAGCTTTTCACATCTCCTCAGCACAAAACTCAGCAGCTTCTGCTCATTTAGCAAAATTGTCAGTTTCTCCATCTCTTGTGTTTGTCGGGAACAAGTTTAGTTCAGTGAGATGTGTAGCTTCCTTGAGACCAGAAGGGCCAGGTTTAAATCCTGGTCATGGGATTTGAACACCTGTTTTCAGCACAAATCTCAACTTATTAGCTGTTTTAATCAGAAACCTGTTTTACGAGAGAAACTTTTTAACTCAATTTCAGCTTTTTCACCCCTTTTCAGCAAAATTTTCAGTTTCCCAGCTTTTTCAGCTATTTTCAGCAAAAACATCTTTTCAGCAGAATTCTGAAAAGTTCTGCAGAACACTTTTCAGCAGAACTTCTGCTGACTGAACTGTTTTCAGCAGAATTTTCACCTCTTTTCAGCCCAAATTCTGCTTGTTCACCTCTTCTGCAAAATTTTCAGCCTTTTCACCTCTTATTAGCACAAATCTCAGCTGTTTTCAGGAAAAACTCTTTTAAGCAGAAATTCTGCTGATTCACCTCTTTTCTGCAAAATTTTCAGCCTTTTCTCCTCTTACCAGCACAATTCTCAGCAGCTTCTGCTCATTTCAGCAAAATTGTCAGTCTCTCCACCTCTTCTTTGTGAAAATGAGTTTGCGTAATTGAGAGTGACTTTGGCACAGTGAGATGAGTTACTGCCTTAAGACTAAGAGGGCCAGGTTCAAATCCTGCTCAAGGCAACATTTTTTTTTCACCACCATACAACTTTTTGCAACTTTTCATCTTTTTCAGTTTTTGAGCAGACAGCTTCAGCATTAAGGCATCCACACAGCATTTTCGCAGGAAATGCAAATTTTTCTAGTTGTGTGGATGCTTTAAGCATCCACACTATTGAGTTCCTGTTTCTCTTTATTCTTTATTATTCTTCAAGTTGCTTCCGTACGTTTTTCGCCGTGGATCTACTTTCACAATTTTCAGCCGATTTTCACCGTTCAAATTTTAAACTATTCTGCTATTTTTGCTAATTCCGGCTATGACTTTTGGTATTTTTTGCTATTATACTTTTTAAAATATTAAGCTTTTTTCCTTTAATTTGTCCCATTGAAATGAATGGGAAACTTCCGCAATTCTGCTAAAACTTGCTTGTTTTTGAAACTTAACTACTTTTTCCTACTTTCACATAGAACAACCATTCAAACTTTAAAATGTTCACAAATTATTGGGCTATTCATTAATGATTCAGCTTTTTCATATCTGTTACCGTTTTCATCTTATCCCTCTTCAAGTTTTGAGTTTCATCTTTGTGATTTTTCACAAAATACATGCGTTGTTATGGTTGCTATGCAGTTGGTTCTAAGTGAGCCACTGTAGGTTTCGCAGTCTTCTCTTCATGTCCGAACAACTTCTTGCTACTTGCTCAATTTGCACTCAACTTCCACAAATTATACATCAAAACGTAGGTATTTTTGCTGGCTTTCCGAAAATGTCACCATCATTGTTGTGAGATTTATAGAATTTTGGCAAATCTCCTCAGACCAACACAAAGTCTGAAAACTCTCCATAGAAAGTCAATGGAGAGCTTGTTCAAAATCACAGCTTGATTTCTGTAATGAGAGGCATTTTCGAATCGTCATATCTCCTTAATGAAGCGAAGTTAAAACATGAGGCTTGTCCCCGTATATCTTCAGACACTCCTGACGCTCACAATTCAAGAATTTTTTTCTCACCTATTACCGTTCTGAAATGAGTTAGACTTGTTTGAGGGTAGGAAATTCGTCCTTCGCTCAGATTTCTTCAGATTTCAAACTCTGGAAATGAACCACTTTTTTCTCTCGTCATATCTTTTTAATGGATTTCCACAGAGACCTGAAAATTTCCATGATTGTTCACCAAAGTCTGCTGTCTCTTACGGTGAAAGAATGATATTGATACTCCAAATAGATTTAGAGTTAGAAAGCGTTGTTTGAGGGCAAGTCAAGGCAGTTTTTGCTTTGCTCTACTCAGTTATGGTGCATTAGAAGTCAAATATCTTTAATAATTCATATTTTAATGATAAATTGTCAACACTTTAAGATTCCCCCATCTCTTCTGAACAAAACGGTGTAAGAATGACCGTTCTAGCCCCTACGGTTAGGAAATTATGGTCATTTGTTTGAGGGGAGTCGTCATTATGAGAAATAGACTGCAAAAATCCTGTGTCTCTCTGTGCTGCGTGCACCTGTTTTGGCGGAAAAAGTGCACAGGCTCTCTGATTGGTGGATTCAAATTTAGCAGCTCCCAGGCTGCTTGACTGAGCTAGAAACTTACTTCTCTCTCCCTGTGTGTGTGTGTGTGTGTGTGTGTGTGTGTGTGTGTGTGTGTGTGTGTGTGTGAGAGAGAGAGAGAGAGAGAGAGAGAGAGAGCCTTTTTATGGGATGATCTCATTGTAAGATTCAAATTCAATATATTTAGACTGGTTGACTGAATTTGATCCTGTGTGTGTCTCTCTGTGCTTGTGGGACTTTTTGTAGCTGTCCATTTTGCTTTTCCAATTTTTCTATTTAAGTTATTACTATTGTGCTAAGTCATAGCATTTGTGCTGCTTTTCAGTATTTGTGCTAAATACAGCATTTCTGCTAAATCATACTATTTCTGCTATTTTATGAGATTTGTGCTAAATACAGCATTTGTGCTAAATCATACTATTTCTGCTATTTTATAGGATTTGTACTTAATATAATATTTCTGCTTAATTATAGTATTTCTGCCATTTTATAGTATTTGTGCTAAAACATAGTATTTCTACTAAATGCAGTATTTCTGGGTAATCATTGTATTTCTATATATTTCTGCCAGGTCCCCAGGAGTCAGTCCTAATATTCAAATTTACATATCAGGACCTGGACGGCTTCCCAGCCAGCCAATCATATCTGAGTCCTGGCACATTCAAATTTGCATATTGGGACCTTCATGGCTTCTCAGCCAGCCAATCATATCTGAGTCCTGGCACATTCAAATTTGCATATTGGGACCTTCATGGCTTCTCAGCCAGCCAATCATATCTGAGTCCTGGCACATTTAAATTTGCATATTGGGGCATTCATGGCTTCCCACCCAGCCAATCATATCTGAGTCCTGGCACATTCAAATTTGCATATTGTTGCCTTCATGGCTTCCCAGCCAGCCAATCATATCTGAGTCCTGGCACATTCAAATTTGCATATTGGGACCTTCATGGCTTCTCAGCCAGCCAATCATATCTGAGTCCTGGCACATTCAAATTTGCATATTGGGACCTTCATGGCTTCCCAGCCAGCCAATCATATCTGATTCCTGGCACATTTAAATTTGCATATTGGGACCGTCGTGGCTTCTAAGCCCACCAATCATCTATGTCATATATCTCTAATATTTCATATTTTTATTTTAAATGGTCAGCTTTTCAAGATTCCCCTATGTCTTCTGAATAAAATGGTCTAAGAATGACTGTTTTAGCCCCTCACGGTTAGAAATTTATGGCTGTTTGTTTGAGGGGAATTCTCACTATGAGAAATAGACTGCAAAAATCCTGTCTCTCTCTGTGCTACATGTGTAAAAGCCTGCACTTAGTGCACCAGTTTTGGCGGGAAAAAGTACACAGCCCTCTGATTGGTGGATTCAAATTTAGCAGCTCCCAGGCTGCTTGACTGACCTAGAAACTTGATTTTCTCTCCTGTGTGTTTGTGTTTGTGTGTGTGTGTGTGTGTGTGTGTGTGTGTGTGTGTGTGTGTGTGTGTGAGAGAGAGAGAGAGAAAGAGAGGCGAGAGAGAGTTTTTATGGGAGCATCTTTTGTATGATTTAAATTCAATATATTTAGACTGGTTGACTGAATTTGATCCTGTGTGTGTCTCTCTGTGCTTGTGGGACTTTTTGCAGCTGTCCATTTTGCTTTTCCAATTTTTCTATTTAAGTTATTACTATTGTGCTAAGTCATAGCATTTGTGCTGCTTTTCAGTATTTGTGCTAAATACAGCATTTGTGCTAAATCATACTATTTCTGCTATTTTATAGGATTTGTACTTAGTATAATATTTCTGCTTAATTATAGTATTTCTGCCATTTTATAGTATTTGTGCTAAAACATAGTATTTCTACTAAATGCAGTATTTCTGGGTAATCATTGTATTTCTATATATTTCTGCCAGGTCCCAGGGAGTCAGTCCTAATATTCAAATTTACATATCAGGACCTGGACGGCTTCCCAGCCAGCCAATCATATCTGAGTCCTGGCACATTCAAATTTGCATATTGGGACCTTCATGGCTTCTCAGCCAGCCAATCATATCTGAGTCCTGGCACATTCAAATTTGCATATTGGGACCTTCATGGCTTCTCAGCCAGCCAATCATATCTGAGTCCTGGCACATTTAAATTTGCATATTGGGGCATTCATGGCTTCCCACCCAGCCAATCATATCTGAGTCCTGGCACATTCAAATTTGCATATTGTTGCCTTCATGGCTTCCCAGCCAGCCAATCATATCTGAGTCCTGGCACATTCAAATTTGCATATTGGGACCTTCGTGGCTTCTAAGCCCACCAATCATCTATGTCATATATCTCTAATATTTCATATTTTTATTTTAAAATGGTCAGCATTTCAAGATTCCCCTATGTCTTCTGAATAAAATGGTCTAAGAATGACTGTTTTAGCCCCTCACGGTTAGAAATTTATGGCTGTTTGTTTGAGGGGAATTCTCACTATGAGAAATAGACTGCAAAAATCCTGTCTCTCTCTGTGCTGCGTGTGTAAAAGCCTGCACTTAGTGCACCAGTTTTGGCGGGAAAAAGTACACAGCCTCTCTGATTGGTGGATTCAAATTTAGCAGCTCCCAGGCTGCTTGACTGACCTAGAAACTTGATTTTCTCTCCCTGTATGTGTGTGTGTGTGTGTGTGTGTGTGTGTGTGTGTGTGTGTGTGTGTGTGTGTGTGAGAGAGAGAGAGAGAGAGAGAGGGCGAGAGAGAGTTTTTATGGGAGCATCTTATTGTATGATTTAAATTCAATATATTTAGACTGGTTGACTGAATTTGAGCCTGTGTGTCTCTCTGTGCTTGTGTGTTTCCATATGTGTCCATATTTGTGATTGTCGGACTTTTTGCAGCTGTCCATTTTGCTTTTCCAGTTTTTCTATGTAAGTTATTACTATTGTGCTAAGTCATAGCATTTGTGCTGCTTTTCAGTATTTGTGCTAAATACAGCATTTCTGCTAAATCATACTATTTCTGCTATTTTATAGGATTTGTACTTAATATAATATTTCTGCTTAATTATAGTATTTCTGCCATTTTATAGTATTTGTGCTAAAACATAGTATTTCTACTAAATGCAGTATTTCTGGGTAATCATTGTATTTCTATATATTTCTGCCAGGTCCCCAGGGAGTCAGTCCTCTGTAAGGACTATAATATTCAAATTTACATATCAGGACCTGGACGGCTTCCCAGCCAGCCAATCATATCTGAGGAGCTGGCACATTCAAATTTGCATATTGGGGCATTCATGGCTTCCCAGCCAGCCAATCATATCTGAGTCCTGGCACATTTAAATTTGCATATTGTTGCCTTCATGGCTTCCCAGCCAGCCAATCATATCTGAGTCCTGGCACATTTAAATTTGCATATTGGGACCTTCGTGGCTTCTAAGCCCACCAATCATCTATGTCATATATCTCTAATATTTCATATTTTTATTTTAAATGGTCAGCATTTCAAAATTCCCCTATGTCTTCTGAATAAAATGGTCTAAGAATGACTGTTTTAGCCCCTACGGTTAGAAATTTATGGCTGTTTGTTTGAGGGGAGTCCTCACTATGAGAAATAGACTGCAAAAATCCTGTCTCTCTCTGTGCTGCATGTGTAAAAGCCTGCACTTGGTGCACCAGTTTTGGCGGGAAAAAGCACACAACCTCTCTGATTGGTGGATTCAAATTGAGAAGCTCACAGCTGTTTGACTGACCTAGAAACATGCTGTTAACAGCCCCTGTTCACTTGCTGCTGCTGCTGTGTGTGTGTGTGTGTGTGTGTGTGTGTGTGTGTGTGTGTGTGTGTGTGTGAGAGAGAGAGAGAGAGAGAGAGAGAAAGACACACACAAAGACCTTTTTAGGGCGCATCTCATAGGTGGATAAAAATATAATATATTCAGACTGGTTGATTGGCATAGACCCTGTTTGTGTGTGTCTCTCACTGTACATTTGTGTATCCATATTTGATTTTCTGTGTATTTGGTGATTTGTGTATCCATATTTGATTTTGTGTATCTGTTGGCTGTTCTTATTTTTTTTTTTTTCTAAATGTATTTTTATTTTATTTTTTCACAGGTGAACAAAAATTAGTTTTGAGCGAACTTAACCATGTTCCTTTTATTCAGCTTATCATTTTACCTTTCCAATATTTTCACTTAAGTTATTACTATTCTGCTCAATCATAGTATCTCTTCTAAATCATTGTTATTAAGCTATATTGTAGGATTTCAGCTAAATCATAGTATTTCTACTATATTATATTTTTCTTTCTAAATATAGCATTTCTGCTATAGAATAGTGTTTCTGCTATATTATAATATTTGTGCTAAACTGGAGTATTTTTGCTAAAACATAGTATTTATATAAAATTACAATATTCATAGTATATTACAGTGTCTCTGGTAAATCACAGCATTTCTGCTATGTTGTACTGTTTTTCTAAATCATAGTATTTCTGTAATGTTTAAGAATGTTTGGCTAAATATATTCTTTCTGTTATCTTATACTATTTCTCCTAAATTCTTGTATTTTTGAGAAGTTATCATGTTTCTGGTAAGTTACAATATTTCTGCTAAGTTCTGCTATGCTATTGTATTTCTGCCAAGTATTATGTTTCCTCTAAGATATTACAGTTCTGCTAAGTTACTACTATTTAGCAAAGTTCCTTTGCTTCTGCAAAGTTTTTACAATTTCTGCAACTTTTCAGCTTTTTCAGCTATTTTCAGCAGATAGCTTCAGCTTTAAGCATCCACACTGCATTTTCGCAGGAAATGCAAATTTTTCTAGTTATTATTATTATTCTTCAAGTTGCTTCCGTACGTTTTTCGCCGTAGAACTACTTCCACAATTTTTGTGCTATTTTCACCGTTCAAATTTTAAACTATTCTGCTATTTTTGCTCTTTCCGGCAATGACTTTTGGTATTTTTTGCTCTTATACTTTTTAAAATATTACATTTTTTTCCTTTAATTTGTCCCATTGAAATGAATGGGAAACTTCCGCAATTCTGCTAAAACTTACTCTTTTTTGAAACTTAACTACGTTCTCATACTTTCGCCTAGAACAACCATTCAAATTTTAAAATGTTCACAAATTATTGGGCTATTCATGAATGATTCAGCTTTTTCATATCTGTTACCGTTTTCATCTTATCCCTCTTTAAGTTTTGAGTTTCATCTTTGTGATTTTTCACAAAATACATGCGTTGTTATGGTTGCTATGCAGTTGGTTCTAAGTGAGCCACTGTACCTTTGGCAATTTTCTCTTCATGTCCGAACAACTTCTTGCTACTCGCTCAATTTTCACTTAACCCACACAAATTATACATCAAAACGTAGGTATTTTTTGCTGGCTTTCAGAAAATGTTACTATCATGGTTGTGAGATTTATAGAATTTTGGCAAATCCTCAGACCAACACAAAAGTCATAAAACTCTCCATAGAAAGTCAATGGAGAGTTTGTTCAAAATCATCGCTTGATTTCTCTAATGAGAGGCATATTCGAATCGTCATATCTCCTTAACGAAGCGAAGTTAAAACATGAGGCTTGTCCCCGTATATCTTCAGACACTCCTGACGCTCACAATTCAAGAATTTCTTTCTCACCTATTACCGTTCTGAAATGAGTTAGACTTGTTTGAGGGTAGGAAATTCGTCCTTCGCTCAGATTTCTTCAGATTTCAAACTCTGAAATGAACCACTTTTTTCTCTCGTCATATCTTTTTAATGGATTTCCACAGAGACCTGAAAATTTCCATGAATGTTCACCAAAGCCTGCTGTCTCTTACGGTGAAAGAATGATATTGATACTCCAAATAGATTTAGAGTTAGAAAGCGTTGTTTGAGGGCAAGTCAAGGCAGTTTTGCTTTGCTCTACTCAGTTATGGTGCATTAGAAGTCAAATATCTTCAATAATTCATATTGTAATGATAAATTGTCAACACTGTAAGATTCCCCATCTCTTCTGAACAAAACGGTGTAAGAATGACTGTTCTAGCCCCTACGGTTAGGAAATTATGGCCATTTGTTTGAGAGGAATCCTCACTATGAGAAATTCACTGCAGAAATCCTGTCTCTGTGCTCTGTGTGTGTAAAACGGCTGCACCTGTTTTGGCGGGAAAAAGTACACAGCCTCTCTGATTGGTGGATTCAAATTTAGCAGCTCCCAGGCTGCTTGACTGACCTAGAAACTTGCTTGTCTCTCCCTGTGTGTGTGTGTGTGTGTGTGTGTGTGTGTGTGTGTGTGTGTGTGTGAGAGAGAGAGAGAGAGAGATAGAGAGGCGAGAGAGTTTTATGGGAGCATCTTATTGTATGATTTAAATTCAATATATTTAGACTGGTTGACTGAATTTGATCCTGTGTGTGTCTCTCTGTGCTTGTGGGACTTTTTGCAGCTGTCCATTTTGCTTTCCCAATTTTTCTATTTAAGTTATTACTATTGTGCTAAGTCATAGCATTTGTGCTGCTTTTCAGTATTTGTGCTAAATACAGCATTTCTGCTAAATCATACTATTTCTGCTATTTTATAAGATTTGTGCTAAATACAGCATTTGTGCTAAATCATACTATTTCTGCTATTTTATAGGATTTGTACTTAATATAATATTTCTGCTTAATTATAGTATTTCTGCCATTTTATAGGATTTGTGCTAAAACATAGTATTTCTACTAAATGCAGTATTTCTGGGTAATCATTGTATTTCTATATATTTCTGCCAGGTCCCCAGGAGTCAGTCCTCTGTAAGGACTGTAATATTCAAATTGACATATCAGGACCTGGACGGCTTCCCAGCGGGCCAATCATATGTGAGGCCTGGCACATTCAAATTTATATATTGCGGCATTCATGGCTTCCCAGCCAGCCAATCATATCTGAGTCCTGGCACATTCAAATTTGCATATTGGGACCTTCATGGCTTCCCAGCCAGCCAATCATATCTGAGTCCTGGCACATTTAAATTTGCATATTGGGACCTTCGTGGCTTCTAAGCCCACCAATCATCTATGTCATATATCTCTAATATTTCATATTTTTATTTTAAATGGTCAGCATTTCAAGATTCCCCTATGTCTTCTGAATAAAATGGTCTAAGAATGACTGTTTTAGCCCCTACAGTTAGAAATTTATGGCTGTTTGTTTGAGGGGAATTCTCACTATGAGAAATAGACTGCAAAATCCTGTCTCTCTCTGTGCTGCGTGTGTAAAAGCCTGCACTTAGTGCACCAGTTTTGGCGGGAAAAAGTACACAGCCTCTCTGATTGGTGGATTCAAATTTAGCAGCTCCCAGGCTGCTTGACTGTCCTAGAAACTTGATTTTCTCTCCTGTGTGTGTGTGTGTGTGTGTGTGTGTGTGTGTGTGTGTGTGTGTGTGTGTGTGTGTGTGAGAGAGAGAGAGAGAGAGAGAGGCGAGAGAGAGTTTTATGGGAGCATCTTATTGTATGATTTAAATTCAATATATTTAGACTGGTTGACTGAATTTGATCCTGTGTGTGTCTCTCTGTGCTTGTGGGACTTTTTGCAGCTGTCCATTTTGCTTTTCCAATTTTTCTATTTAAGTTATTACTATTGTGCTAAGTCATAGCATTTGTGCTGCTTTTCAGTATTTGTGCTAAATACAGCATTTTTGCTAAATCATACTATTTCTGCTATTTTATAAGATTTGTGCTAAATACAGCATTTGTGCTAAATCATACTATTTCTGCTATTTTATAGGATTTGTGCTAAAACATAGTATTTCTACTAAATGCAGTATTTCTGGGTAATCATTGTATTTCTATATATTTCTGCCAGCTCCCCAGGGAGTCAGTCCTCTGTAAGGACTGTACTATTCAAATTTACATATCAGGACCTGGACGGCTTCCCAGCCAGCCAATCATATCTGAGTCCTGGCACATTCAAATTTGCATATTGGGACCTTTATGGTTTCTCAGCCAGCCAATCATATCTGAGTCCTGGCACATTTAAATTTGCATATTGTTGCCTTCATGGCTTCCCAGCCAGCCAATCATATCTGAGTCCTGGCACATTTAAATTTGCATATTGGGACCTTCGTGGCTTCTAAGCCCACCAATCATCTATGTCATATATCTCTAATATTTCATATTTTTATTTTAAATGGTCAGCATTTCAAGATTCTCCTATGTCTTCTGAATAAAATGGTCTAAGAATGACTGTTTTAGCTGCTACGGTTAGAAATTTATGGCTGTTTTTTGAGGGGAATTCTCACTATGAGAAATAGACTGCAAAATCCTGTCTCTCTCTGTGCTGCATGTGTAAAAGCCTGCACTTAGTGCACCAGTTTTGGCGGGAAAAAAGCACACAGCCTCTCTGATTGGTGGATTCAAATTTAGCAGCTCACAGCTGTTTGACTGACCTAGAAACATGCTGTTAACAGCCCTGTTCACTTTCTGCTGCTGCTGCTGCTGTGTGTGTGTGTGTGTGTGTGTGTGTGTGTGTGTGTGTGTGGCGTGAGAGAGAGAGAGAGAGAGAGAGAGAGAGACAGAAAGACCCTTTTAGGGTAGCATCTCATCATGTTGGAAAAAAATGTAATATATTCAGACTGGTTGACTGGCATAGACCCTCCTGTGTGTGTCTCTCTGTACATTTGTGTATCTATATTTGATTTCTTATGTATCTGTTGACTGTTCTTATTTGTTTTTCTTCTAAATGTATTTTTGTTTTTTATTTTTCACAGGTGAATAACAAATAGATTTCAGCGAACTTAACCATGTTCCTTTTATTCAGCTTGTCATTTTACCTTTCCAATATTTTCACCTAAGTTATTACTATTCTGCTCAATCATAGTATCTCTTCTAAATCATTGTTATTAAGCTATATTGTAGGATTTCTGCTAAATCATAGTATTTCTACTATATTATATTTTACTTTCTAAATATAGCATTTCTGCTATAGAATAGTATTTCTGCTATGTTATAATATTTGTGCTAAACTGGAGTATTTTTGTTAAAACATAGTATTCATATAAAATTAAAATATTCATAGTATATTACAGTGTCTCTGGTAAATCACAGCATTTCTGCTATGTTGTACTGTTTTTCTAAATCATAGTATTTCTGTAATGTTTAAGAATGTTTGGCTAAATATATTCTTTCTGTTATCTTATACAATTTCTCCTAAATTCTTGTATTTTTGACAAGTTATCGTGTTTCTGGTAAGTTACAATATTTCTGCTAAGTTCTGCTATGCTATTGTATTTCTGCCAAGTATTATGTTTCCTCTAAGATATTACAGTTCTGCTAAGTTACTACATTTTAGCAAAGTTCCTTTGCTTCTGCAAAGCTTTTACAAATTCTGCAACTTTTCAGCTTTTTCTGCTAGTTTCAGCAGACAGCTTCAGCATTACAGCATCCACACTGCATTTTCGCAGGAAATGCAAATTTTTCTAGTTATTCTTCAAGTTGCTTCCGTTACATTTTTCAGTAGAACTACTTCCACAATTTTTGTGCTATTTTCACCGC
>NW_024108919.1:177500-191940 GCF_013358895.1 Oreochromis aureus
AGTTGTGTGGATGCCCTAAAAGGGCTTCCACACTATTGAGTTCTTGTTTCTCTTTATTCTTTATTATTCCTCTAGTTGCTTCCGTACACTTTTTGGCACTTAACTACTTTCTCAGTTTTCAGCCGATTTTCTCAGTTCAAACTCTATACTGTTCTGCTCTTTCTGCTAATGATGGCTATGACTTTTGGTGTTTATTACTGTTATACTTTTTAAAATATTACACTTTTTTCCTTTAATTTGTCCCATTGAAATGAATGGGAAACTTCCACAATTCTGCTAAAACTTCCTTGTCTTTGAAACTTAACTACTTTGTCATACTTTCACCTAGAAACTCCATTGAAACTTTAAAATGTTCTCAGATTATTGGGCTATTCCTGTCTGATTCAGCTTTTTCAGATCTTCTACCGTTTTAATCTTATCTCTCTTTAAGTTTTCAGTTGCAAAATTGTGATTTTTCAGAAAATACATGCGTTGCTATGGTTGCTATGCAATTAAGTCAGAGTGAGTGCTGGTCCGTTCTGAATTTTCTCTTCATGTCTAAACAACTTCTTGCTACTCACTCAATTTCCACTCAATCCCCACAAATTATACATCAAAACGTAGGTATTTTTGCTGGCTTTCAGACAATGTCACTATCTTTATTGTGAGGTTTACCGTTTTTTCGCAATTTGCCTCGGAGTGACACAAGGTCTGACAAGTCCCCATTCAAAGTCTATGGGGAGGTTTTGAAATTCAGAGCTGAAATTCTGTAACGGGAGGCATTTTCAAATTGCCATATCTCTTTAACAAAGCAAAGTTAGGACATGAGGCTTGTGCCAATATATCTTCAGACACTGCTAACACTCACAGTGCAAGCAGTTTTTACAATTATCTTATCGTTGAGCAATGAATTACGTTTGTTTGAGGGGTGGAAATCTGTCCTTCTCTCAGTCTTCAAACTCTGGAAATGAAGCCGTTTCTTCTCTCGTCATATCTCCGCGACGGAGATAGAACGAGCTATGAAAATCGCAGTCAAAATACACCAAAGTCCGCTGATTCACCCAGTACAAGGATTATGCTGCTAGCCCTCCTAGTTTTTGAGTTACACGACGTTTTGTAACTCCAAAAAACGGCGTTTTTCGCCTCTCACCGCGATCTATTTTCTGACTGCCCAAGTATCTGTCTTTCAGACCGCCGCCCCCTTTCCAGGTGGCGCAATCAGTAATGACACGGCTCTGCAGCTCAAAGGTCGTGGGTTCAATCCCACCTTGGTCCACGTTTTTTTTTCACTACAAATTTATACACTATCACAGACCTGTAATTTATATTGCTAATCTATTACAATTCTGCAAAGTTTTATGATTTTAGCAGCTTTTCTAATATGGACCTCAGATTCTTGTTAACGCTCCATGGCAGAAACAAGTACACAGCCTGATGAAGCAGACAGAGGCAGTACCTCTGATTGGTGAATTTGAGCAGAACCAGGTTGTTCTTTCATTTCATTTCTTTATTTATTTCACACATGGTTCAACAGTGTTTCTTTTTCTACATACAGAACCTTCTGCCTCTTTTCAGCAGAAATTCTGCTCATTCACCTCATCTCTTGTGTTGGAGTGCCCTCTTGTGGCGCCTTTTGGGTAGTGCCTTAGTAAACGTGAACACTGCAAAGAAGTGGTATCAGACTGGTTTGTAGTGGAGGAATTTGTTGCCAGTTTCTTTCATCTTTAATCCGTATTCATGTTGTAATGTAGTAACTTTTGTGGCACAAATACCACAATATGGCAGAAACACTATGTTTTGGCACAAATACTTTGATTTGGTATACTTTAGCTTCTTCACCCCTTTTCAGCAAAATTTTCATTTTTTTCACCCCTTTTCAGCACAAATTCCATTTTTGGGGGCTGTTTTCAGAAAAAAAAACTCTTTTCAGCAGAAACTCTGCTGATTCATCTCTTTTCAGCGCAAGTTTCTGCTTCTTTGCCTCTTTTCTGCAGAAATTCTGCTGATTCACCTCTTTTCTGCAAAATTTTCAGCCTTTTCACCTCTTATCAGCACAATTGTCAGCAGCTTCTGCTCATTTCAGCAAAATTGTCCGTCTCTCCACCTCTTCTTTGTAAGAATGACTTTGGCTCAGGGAAATGAATAGCCGCCTTTGAGCAGAAATTCTGCTGATTCATCTCTTTTCAGCGCAACTTATTGCTTCTTTACCTCTTTTCTGCAGAAATTCTGCTGATTCACCTCTTTTCTGCAAAATTTTAAGCCTTTTCACTTCTTCTCAGCACAATTCTCAGCAGCTTCTGCTCATTTAGCAAAATTGTCAGTTTCTCCATCTCTTGTTTTTGAGAGAATGAATTTGGTCCAGTGAGATGAGCAGCTGCCTTGAGACCAGAAGGACCAGGTTCAAATCCTGGTCATGGCAAAACCTGTTTTCAGTTTTCTCTTTTCTTCTGCCTCTTTTCTATAGAAATTCTGCTGATTTACCTCTTTTCTGCAAAATTTTCAGCCTTTTCACCTCTTATCAGCACAAATCTCAGCTGTTTTCAGAAAAAACCTCTTTTGAGCCGAAATTCTGCTGATTCATCTCTTTTCAGTGCAACTTTCTGCTTCTTTACCTCTTTTCAGCAGAAATTCTGCTGATTCACCTCTTTTCTGCAAAATTTTCAGCCTTTTCACCTCTTATCAGCACAATTCTCAGCAGCTTCTGCTCATTTCAGCAAAATTGGCAGTCTCTCCACCTATTCTTGGTCAGAATGAGTTTGGCTCAGTGAGATGAGTAACTGCCTCTAAACCAGGAGGGCCAGGTTCGAATCCTGCTCAGGGTAAAAAAAGAATTTCCAGTACTTTTCAGCAAGAATTTCTCCGTCTTTACCCCTTTCAGTAGAATTTTTGACTTTTCACCACTTTTCAGCAAAAAAAATTCTGCTTCTTCACCTGTTTTCTACAGAATGTCCAGTTTCTGCATCGCCATATAACTTTTTGCAAGTTTTCAACTTTTTCAGCTTTTTCAGCAGACAGCTTCAGCGTTAAGGCATCCACACAGCATTTTCGCAGGAAATGCAAATTTTTCTAGTTGTGTGGATGCCCTTAAAGGGCTTCCACACTATTGAGTTCCTGTTTCTCTTTATTCTTTATTGTGTGGATGCCCTAAAGGGCTTCCACACTATTGTTTTCCTGTTTCTCTTTCTTCTTTATTATTATTCCCCTAGTTGCTTCCGTACACTTTTTGGCACTTATCTACTCCCTCAGTTTTCAGCCGATTTTCTCCGTTCAAACTCTAAACTGTTCTGCTCTTTCTGCTAATGCCGGCTATGACTTTTGGTGTTTATTACTGTTATACTTTTTAAAATATTACACTTTTTTCCTTTAATTTGTCCCATTGAAATGAATGGGAAACTTCCACAATTCTGCTAAAACTTGCTTGTTTTTGAAACTTAACTACTTTGTCATACTTTCACCTAGAAACTCCATTCAAACTTTAAAATGTTCTCAGACTATTGGGCTATTCCTGAATGATTCAGCTTTTTCAGATCTTCTACCGTTTTAATTTTATACCTCTTTAAGTTTTCAGTTGCAAAATTGTGATTTTTCAGAAAATACATGCGTTGCTATGGTTGCTATGCAATTAAGTCAGAGTGAGTGCTGGTCCGTTCTGAATTTTCTCTTCATGTCTAAACAACTTCTTGCTACTGACTCAATTTCCACTCAACCCCACAAATTATACATCAAAACGTAGGTATTTTTGCTGGCTTTCAGACAATGTCACTATCTTTATTGTGAGATTTACCGTTTTTCTGCAATTTGCCTCGGAGTGACACAAGGTCTCAATACTCCCCATTCAAAGTCGATGGGGAGGTTTTGAAATTCAGAGCTGAAATTCTGTAACGGGAGGCATTTTAAAATCGCCATATCTCTTTAACAAAGCAAAGTTAGGACATGAGGCTTGTGCCAATATATCTTCAGACACTGCTGACACTCACAGTGGAAGCAGTTTTTACAATTATCTTACCGTTGAGCAATGAATTACGTTTGTTTGAGGGTGGAAATCTGTCCTTCTCTCAGTCTTCAAACTCTGGAAATGAAGCCGTTTCTTCTCTCGTCATATCTCCGCGACGGAGGTAGAACGAGCTATGAAAATCGCAGTCAAAATACACCAAAGTCCGCTGATTCACCCAGTACAAGAATTATGCTGCTAGCCCTCCTAGTTTTTGAGTTACACGACGTTTTGTAACTCCAAAAACGGCGTTTTTCGCCTCTCACCGCGATCTATTTCTGACTGCTGAAGTCTCTGTCTTTCAGACCGCCGCCGCCTTTCCAGGTGGCGCAATCAGTAATGACACGGCTCTGCAGCTCAAAGGTCGTGGGTTCAATCCCACCTTGGTCCACGTTTTTTTTTTTTCACTACAAATTTATACACTATCACTGACCTGTAATTTATATTGCTAATTTATTACAATTCTGCAAAGTTTTATGATTTTAGCAGCTTTTCTAATATGGACCTCAGATTCTTGTCAACACCACATGGCAGAAATACATACAAGTAAACAGTCTGATGAAGCAGACAGAAGCAGTACCTCTGATTGGTGAATTTGAGCAGAACCAGGTTGTTCTGCCTCTTTTGAGCAGAAATTCTGCTGATTCATCTCTTTTCAGCGCAACGTTCTGCTTCTTTACCTCTTTTCAGCTGAAATTCTGCTGATTCACCTCTTTTCTGCAAAATTTTCAGCCTTTTCACCTCTTATCAGCACAATTCTCAGCAGCTTCTGCTCATTTGAGCAGAATTGTCTGTCTCTCCTCCTCTTTTTTGAGGGAGAGAGTTTAGCTCAGTGACATGAGCAGCTGCCTTGAGACCAGCAGGGCCAGGTTCGAATCCTGCTCAGGGCGACATGTTTTTTTTTTTTCACCACCATGCAACTTTTTGCAACTTTTCATCTTTTTCAGCTTTTCAGCAGACAGCTTCAGCGTTAAGGCATCCACACAGCATTTTCGCAGGAAATGCAAATTTTTCTAGTTCTTTATTGTGTGGATGCCCTTAAAGGGCTTCCACACTATTGTTTTCCTGTTTCTCTTTATTCTTTATTGTGTGGATGCCCTAATAGGGCTTCCACACTATTGAGTTCCTGTTTCTCTTTATTCTTTATTCCACTATATTCCAGTTGCTTCCGTACACTTTTTGGCACTTATCTACTCCCTCAGTTTTCAGCCGATTTTCTCCGTTCAAACTCTAAACTGTTCTGCTCTTTCTGCTAATGCCGGCTATGACTTTTGGTGTTTATTACTATTATACTTTTTAAAATATTACACTTTTTTCCTTTAATTTGTCCCATTGAAATGAATGGGAAACTTCCACAATTCTGCTAAAACTTGCTTGTTTTTGAAACTTAACTACCTCCTCATACTTTCACCTAGAAACTCCATTCAAACTTTAAAATGTTCTCAAATTATTGGGCTATTCCTGTCTGATTCAGCTTTTTCAGATCTTCTACCATTTTAATTTTATACCTCTTTAAGTTTTCAGTTGCAAAATTGTGATTTTTCAGAAAATACATGCGTTGCTATGGTTGCTATGCAATTAAGTCAGAGTGAGTGCTGGTTCGTTCTGAATTTTCTCTTCATGTCTAAACAACTTCTTGCTACTCGCTCAATTTCCACTCAACCCCACAAATTATACATCAAAATGTAGGTATTTTTGCTGGCTTTCAGAAAACGTCACTATCACTGTTGTGGAAGTTACAGATTTTATCAAATCGCCTCAGAGCAACACAAGATCTGAAAACGCCCATTGACTTTCAATGGAGAGTGTGTTCAAAATCATCGCTGGATTTCTCTAATGACAGGCATTTTCAAATCGTCATATCTCCTTAACGAAACAAAGTTGAGACATGAGGCTTGTGCAAATATATCTTCAGACACTCCTGATGCTCACAATTCAAAAGTTTTTCCTCACCCATTACCGTTTGGCCATGAATTACACTTGTTTGAGAGTAGGAAATTTGTCCTTCGCTCAGATTTCATCAGATTTCAAACTCTGGAAATGAGGTACTTTTTTCTCTTGTCATATCTTTTTGATGGATTTCCACAGAGACCTGAAAATTCCCATGACTGTTCACCAAAGCCTGCTGTTTCTTACGGTGAAAGAATGATTTTGATGCTCCATATAGATTTAGAGTTACAAAACATTGTTTGAGGGCAAGTCAAGGCAGTTTTGCTTCGCCTCTACTCAGTTACAGTGTATTACAAGTCATATATCTTCAATAATTTATATTTTATCTCTGAATTAAGAAGACCTGCAGATTCCCCCATCTCTTCTGAACAAAACGGTGTCAGAATGAGCATTCTAGCCCCTACGATTAGGAAATTATGGCCATTTGTTCAAGGGGAATCCTGAATGTGAGAAATACACTGCAGAAAACTTATACCTCTCTCTGTGTCTGTGTGTGTAAGGGCTGATTACAGCAGGTGCAGCTAATTTAACTGACCTAGATATACCAAGCCCAGACTCTTAACAGCTCCTGTTCACTTTGCGCTCTGTGTATGTGTGTGTGTATCAATCTTTCTCCCATGTTAAAGTATTACTCCTCCATAATAGTATTTCTGCTAAATCACAGTACTTCTACTACATCTTAGTACTTCTGCTCAACTATAGTATTTCTGCTAAATCATAGTATTTTTGAAAAATCATGGTATTTGTGCCAAATCATGGTTTTGGGGCCAAATCAGAATATTTCTGATATGTTATAATATATATGCTGAATATAGTATATCTGCCAAATCATAGTATTTATCCCAAATCATAGTATTTATGCCAAATTACAGCATTTCTGCCAAAAGGCAGAAATAGTACCTTTTAGCAGAAATTTCTGCCAAAAAATAGTATTTATGTTAAAACATAGTATTTCTGCTAAATCATAGTATTTGTACTGAAACATAGTATTTCTGCCCAATCATAGTATTTGTACCCAATCATAGTATTTCTGCCATATCATAGTATTTGTGCCAAATTATGGGATTTTGCCAAAACATGGTACTTGTGCCAAATTATAGTATTTGTGCCCAATTAATATTTCTGTTATGTTATAGTATTACTACTAAGTCGTAGAATTTCTGTTATGTTATAGGATATCTGCTGAATAAGGTATATGTGCCAAAACATAGTATTTATACCAAATCATAGTATTTGTGCTAAAACATAGTATTTCTGCCATATTGTGGTATTTGTGCAAAACAGACTGTTGGCAACATCACAGTATATCTGTTATGTTATAGTATTACTACTAAGTCACAGTATTTCTGCCAATTCGTAGTATTTGTACTAAATCATACTACTCGTGCCAAATCATAGTATTTGTTGCAAATCATAGTATTCAAACCAAAATATAGTATTTGTACCAAAGCATTGTATTTGTATGAAGTACCGTATTTCTGCCAAATCATAGAATTACTGCAATTTCATAGTATTTTGAGGAATCCCTTTTGTGATAGTATTACTTCTAAGTCATAGTATTTCTGCTTTGTCATAGTATTTGTACTAAAACGTAGTATTTCTGCCAAATCATAGTATTACTGCTATTTCATAGTATTTGACTGAAATTACAGTGTTTCTGCAAAAACATTGTATTTCTGCTAAATCATAGTATTTCTGTTATCTTAAAGTACTTGTACTCAATTATAGTATTTGTGCCAAAGTTTAGTATTTCTGCCAAATCATATTATCTCTGCTAAATCATAGTGTCTGCCAAATCATAATATTTGTGCCTAAAGCACCATTTGCACCAAAACATAGTATTGCTGCTATATCATAGTATTTGAGCCAAATCATAGTATATGTCCTAAAACATAGTATTTCTGCCAAATCATAGTATTTGTCCCAAAGCATAGTATTTCAACAAAATCACAGTATTTCTGCTATGTTATAGTATTTGTGCTTGTAGAAAAGCCTGTGTTAGTGTGAGCTACATTACCCAGCAGCCTCTGAGCAGTGAGGGGATTCATGGGACTTCTGAGCTAGATGGTCTTCCTTTGTTCCTGTGCTAACGATTGAGGAGAGAGCTGCTGGGAAGGGGAGCAAATAGCCCATCCTGTATTTGTTGGGGATGGTGTGTGTCACATAAATGTGAGTTAATGTTCCATGCTTAAGATGTTTACCCTGCTACTTGTGTGTATTGGTTTTAGTTACCTTTAGTGTATGTGCTAGTTAGCGATAGCTATGGCAGCCCAGTTATTTGACTGTTTTGGGCTTGTTCCTGCTTTGTTTGTTCCCCTGCAAATTTATGTGAATTTGTACACTGTAATATCGCTGTATTACGTGGTGGCTAAGTAGGAGGCTGACTGTTACTAAGTGCATCAGTGTACATAGGTTATCTCTTGTGTTGGAGTGCCCTCTTGTGACGCCTTTTGGGTAGTGCCTTAGTAAATGTGAACACTGCAAGAAGTGGTATCAGACTGGTTTGTAGTGGAGGAATTTGTTGCCAGTTTCTTTAATCTTTAATCCGTATTCTTGTTGTAATGTATACCCTGTTCTTAATCATAGAAACCACACCATATCACCCTCCACATCCTCCTACTGTATGCCATATCTCCTGTAACATCCATCTGACTGCCAATAAACTCCACCTGTGGTAATCTAATTCCTGGATGTCAGCCTCTCCTTCTGACCGAGGATAGCTACTATTGCAGCACCACCCAGCATTAAACTGACGTACACCATTCTGTACAGTGCTAAATCATAGTGTTTGTGCCAAACAATAGCATTCACCCAAATAATAGTATTTCTGCTATGTTATATTATTACTGCTCATAGTATTTCTGCCAAATCATGGTATTTGTTCCAAAGCATAGTATTTCTTCCAAAGCATAGTATTTCTTCCAAATCATAGTATAACTGCAAAATAAGTTTTCTAGCCAAAACATATTTTTGTGCTAAAACATATATTTGTGCCAAATCATAGTATTTCTGCTAAATCCTAGTAATTTTGCTCAATGATAGAATTTCTGCTATGCTGTAGTACTTTTTGCTAGATTATAGTATTTCTGCTAAGTCAAAGTATTTCATGTAAATCATAGTATTTCTACCAAGTCCCAGTGTTTCTGCTAAATCATAAATCATACATAATGTTTCGGCACAAATTGTATGATTTGGCTCAAATACTATGATTTGGCAGAATTTTCTATGGTTCAGCACAAATGCTATGATTTGTAAGAAAAATATTATTTACTATAAATACTAAGTTTTAGCAGAAATACTATGTTTTAGCACAGATTCAGCTAACAACTATGATTTGTCACAAGTGCTATGATTTGGTACAAATACTGTGATTTGGCACAAACACTGTGATTTACCAGAAATACTGTGATTTGGCAGAAATACTATCATTTGGTTCAAATATTATGATTTAGAAGAAATACTATGTTATAGTATAAATACTATGTTCAAACTTAAAAAAAAAATTCTGCTATTTCTGCTAATGTGTGCCATGACTTTTGACCATTGAAATGAATGGAACACATTATCAATGTGGTCACTGATTTTGCTTGCTGGAGTGAGCTGTGTTTTAGCTCAGTGAGATGAGCAGCAGTTCTCAGAGCGGGAGGCCCCAGTGCACAATTATATTGTTTTAACTCTTTTCAAAACAACTGTCAGAATCTTCACCCCTTTTCACCAGAATTTTCCAGTTTTTTCACCACTTTTCAGCACAAATCCCAGCCTTTTTCGGGCTGTTTTAAGCAAAAGCCTCTTTTAAGCAGAATTTTGCTCATTCACCTCTTTTCAGCAGAAATTATGCTGATTGACCTCTTTTCAGCAGAATTTTCAGAATTTTCACCTCTTTTCAGCCCAAATTCTGCTTATTCAACTCTTCTGCAAAATTTTCAGCCTTTTCACCTCTTATCAGCACAAATCTCAGCTGTTTTCAGAAAAAACCTCTTTTGAGCAGAAATTCTGCTGAATCATCTCTTTTCAGCGCAACTTTCTGCTTCTTTAGCTCTTTTCAGCAGAAATTCTGCTGATTCACCTCTTTTCAGCAGTATTTTGAGCCTTTTCACCTCTTTTCAGCATTTTTAGCTTTTTCTTGTGTTTCCAGCTGAATTTTCAGTTTATTCACCTCTTTTCAGCACACAGTTTTACTTCTTCTGCTTCCACTACAAGGCATCCACACAGCATTTTCGCAGGAAATGCAAATTTTTCTAGTTGTGTGGATGCCCTAAAAGGGCTTCCACACTATTGAGTTCCTGTTTCTCTTTCTTCTTTATTATTCCTCTAGTTGCTTCCGTACACTTTTTGGCACTTAACTACTTTCTCAGTTTTCAGCCGATTTTCTCAGTTCAAACTCTATACTGTTCTGCTCTTTCTGCTAATGATGGCTATGACTTTTGGTGTTTATTACTCTTATACTTTTTAAAATATTACACTTTTTTCCTTTAATTTGTCCCATTGAAATGAATGGAAAACTTCCACAATTCTGCTAAAACTTGCTTGTCTTTGAAACTTAACTACTTTGTCATACTTTCACCTAGAAACTCCATTCAAACTTTAAAATGTTCTCAGATTATTGGGCTATTCCTGTCTGATTCAGCTTTTTCAGATCTTCTACCGTTTTAATCTTATCTCTCTTTAAGTTTTCAGTTGCAAAATTGTGATTTTTCAGAAAATACATGCGTTGCTATGGTTGCTATGCAATTAAGTCAGAGTGAGTGCTGGTCCGTTCTGAATTTTCTCTTCATGTCTAAACAACTTCTTGCTACTGGCTCAATTTGCACTCAACCCCCACAAATTATACATCAAAACGTAGGTATTTTTGCTGGCTTTCAGGCAATGTCACTATCTTTATTGTGAGATTTACCGTTTTTTCGCAATTTGCCTCGGAGTGACACAAGGTCTCAATACTCCCATTCAAAGTCTATGGGGAGGTTTTGAAATTCAGAGCTCAAATTCTGTAACGGAGGCATTTTAAAATCGCCATATCTCTTTAACAAAGCAAAGTTAGGACATGAGGCTTGTGCCAATATATCTTCAGACACTGCTGACACTCACAGTGGAAGCAGTTTTTACAATTATCTTACCGTTGAGCAATGAATTACGTTTGTTTGAGGGGTGGAAATCTGTCCTTCTCTCAGTCTTCAAACTCTGGAAATGAAGCCGTTTCTTCTCTCGTCATATCTCCGCGACAGAGGTACAAAGAGCTATGAAAATCGCAGTCAAAATACACCAAAGTCCGCTGATTCACCCAGTACAAGAATTATGCTGCTAGCCCTCCTAGTTTTTGAGTTACACAACGTTTTGTAACTCCAAAAAACGGCGTTATTCACCTCTCACCGCGATCTATTTTCTGACTGCCCAAGTATCTGTCTTTCAGACCGCCGCCCCCTTTCCAGGTGGCGCAATCAGTAATGACACGGCTCTGCAGCTCAAAGGTCGTGGGTTCAATCCCACCTTGGTCCACCTTTTTTTTTTCACTACAAATTTATACACTATCACAGACCTGTAATTTATATTGCTAATTTATTACAATTCTGCAAAGTTTTATGATTTTAGCAGCTTTTCTAATATGGACCTCAGATTCTTGTTAACGCTCCATGGCAGAAACAAGTACACAGCCTGATGAAGCAGACAGAGGCAGTACCTCTGATTGGTGAATTTGAGCAGAACCAGGTTGTTCTTTCATTTCATTTCTTTATTTATTTCACACATGGTTCAACAGTGTTTCTTTTCTACATACAGAACCTTCTGCCTCTTTTCAGCAGAAATTCTGCTCATCTCTTGTGTTGGAGTGCCCTCTTGTGGCGCCTTTTGGGTAGTGCCTTAGTGAACACTGCAAAGAAGTGGTATCAGACTGGTTTGTAGTGGAGGAATTTGTTGCCAGTTTCTTTCATCTTTAATCCGTATTCATGTTGTAATGTAGTAGTACCACAATATGGCAGAAACACTATGTTTTGGCACAAATACTTTGATTTAGTATACTTTAGCTTCTTCAGCTTCTTCACCCCTTTTCAGCAAAATTTTCATTTTTTCACCCCTTTTCAGCACAAATTCCAGCTTTTTGGCTGTATTCAGAAAAAGACAACTCTTTTGAGCAGAAACTCTGCTGATTCACCTCTTTTCTGCAAAATTTTCAGCCTTTTCACCTCTTATCAGCTTCTGCTCATTTCAGCGGAATTGTCCGTCTCTCCACCTCTTCTTTGTAAGAGTGACTTTGGCTCAGGGAAATGAATAGCCACCTTTGAGCAGAAATTCTGCTGATTCATCTCTTTTCAGCGCAACTTATTGCTTCTTTACCTCTTTTCTGCAGAAATTCTGCTGATTTACCTGTTTTCTGCAAAATTTTAAACCTTTTCACCTCTTCTCAGCACAATTCTCAGCAGCTTCTGCTCATTTTAGCAGAATTGTCGGTCTCTCCTCCTGTTTTTGAGAGAATGAGTTTAGCTCAGTGAGATGAGTAGCTGCCTTGAGACCAGGAGGGCCAGGTTCCTCTTCTGCAAAATTTTTCAGCTTTTCACCTCTCATTAGCACAAATCTCAGCGGTTTCAGGAAAAACTCTGGAGTGCAGAAATTCTGGTTGATTCATCTCTTTTCAGCGCACTTTTCTGCTCATTTCAACGCTAAGTGTCCAGTCTGTCCACCCTTCTCTCTTGTGAGGAATGTGTTTGGGTCAGTGAGATGAGAAGCTGCTTTGAGCCTGGTAGTATATTTCCAGCAGGCATAGTATTACCAATAAATCACAGTATTTCTACCAATCTTAAGGAGGCTGACTGCTACTTAAGTGCACCAGTGCATGATGCAGGTCACCTATTGTGTGCTGGAGTGCCTCTGTAAGTCTTGCCTTTTTGGGTGATGCCTTAGAAACGTGAACAATTGCAGAGGGTGGTATCAGACTGGTTTGTAGTGGGAGGGAATTTGTTGCCAGTTTTTGTCATCTTAACTCCCGTATTCATGTTTGTAATGTAGTAGTACAAAATAATATAAGGCAGTAAGTGACTATGTTTTGACACAAATACTTTGATTTTAGTATGCTTCTAGCTTCTTCACCCCTTTTCAGTGCAAATGTTCATTTTTTCACCCCTTTTCGGCGCCAATTCCAGCTTTTGGCTGTATTCAGAAAAAAGACAACTCTTTTGAGAGGCAGAAACTCTGCTTGATTCATCTCTTTTCAAAGCTTAAGTTTCTGCTTCTTTTGCCTCTTTTTCTGTGTAAATTCAGTTGATCTCATCTCTTTCAGTTTAATTTCTATGATTTTAGCAGCTTTTCTATGCTGGACCTCAGATTCTTGTTAACACCCAGCATGGCAGGTTTTACTTACAATTACTCAATTGATGAAGCAGACAGAGAGCGTTTTTTACTCTGATTGGTGAATTTGAGCAAGTTAGGTTGTTTTGCCTCTTTCAGCAGAAAGTCGGCGTTTTCACCTCTTATCAGCAACAAATGTCAGCCACTTCTGCCGTTTTTATCAGAATTTCTTCAGCTTTTTCACCTCTTTTTTCGGTTATGTGAGAACCAGGGTGGGCCTCACTGCACGAGGCGCTGAAAATTTTTCAGCCTGTTCTGCTCTTTCAGAAGAATTTCTCATCATATCTCTTGGTGGATTAACAACTGGCTTTGGCTCAGTGAGATGAGCAGCCACTGCAGATTGCTTCTTTCTTTCGTCTTTCTGCAGAAATTCTGCTGATTTTACCTCTTTTCAGCGCAAGAATATCTTCTTTCCATCTTTTCTGCAGAAATTCTGCTGATTCACCTCTTTTCTGCCAATTCTTCAGCTTTTCACTTCTTCTCAGCACAAAACTTTCAGCAACCTCTGCTCATTTAGCAAAATTGTCAGTTTCTCCATCTCTTTGTGTTTGCCTGGAATGTGTTTGGTTCAGTGAGATGAGTAGCTGCGCCCGGGTAATCGATGGGTCAGGTTCAAATCCTGGTCATGGGATTTCCGTTAATCGTTTCAACGAAATGGAAATCTTTAACTTTTTAGTTGTTTTAAGCAGAGTCCTGTTTTACGCCAGAGAAACCTTTTAACTCAATTTCAGCTGTTTCACCCCTTTCCAGCAAAATTTTCGGTTTCCCAGCTTTTTTCAGCTATTTTCAGTAAAAAACATCTTTTTCAGTAGAAATTATTGCTGATTCACCTCTATTCAGCGCATAGCGCTCTGCTTCCTTTACCTTACTTTTTCTGCAGAAATTCATAACAGATTCAGTCTATTTCTCTGCAAAATTTTCAACCATTTCACCCCTTATGACAGCGCAATTCTGTGCAGCTTCTGCCTCATTTCACCATAATTATCAGTCTCTCCATCTCTTATCTTGTGAGAGTAAATTCTGGCACAGTGACAGAGAGTAGCTGCTTGGTACCCAGGAGGTCCAGGTTCGAATCCTGCCCAGGGTGACATTCTCTTTTCACCACCATAACTTTTGCAACTTTTCAGCTTTTCCAGCTTTTCAGCAGACAGCTTCGGCGTTAAGGCATCCACCTGGCAGCATTTT
>NW_024108920.1:0-25016 GCF_013358895.1 Oreochromis aureus
GGTATCACCGGTGCGTGCCGAGGACGTTCCTAAGACTGCTGCATTTTTCAGTCGCACGCCGAACGCAAGTACAGCGTATTTAATAGAGAGTTGTTGGCTCTGCACCTCACGACGTGGCATTTTCATTTTTTCCTCGAGGGTTCCAGTTTCACCACGTACGTCGACCATAAGCCTTTGCCCTTCGCTATGTCCAAGATCTTCGGCCCTTGGAGCGCGCGCCAGCAGCGCCAGTTAGCGGGCATTTCGTAATTTACGACGGACATTCAACACGTGGCTGGTAAGTCCAACTGGGTCGCTGACTGTCTGTCCCGCGTGTTGGTTTCTCCCGTGTACATTGGCGTCGACTACGCCACCATGGCCGCTGAGCAGCGCGCCGACCCAGACGTCCTTGCACTTTGTTCTGCACAGACGGGCCTCGTGTTGGAGGACACACCAGTGTGGGCCGGCAGTCCGCTTGCTTTGTGATGTTTCTACCGGTCGCCCGCGACCGGTTGTTCCCCTTTCGTGGCACCGTCGCATTTTCGACTCCGTCCACGCCCTCTCTCATCCAGGCATATGGGCTTCAGTCAAGCTGGTCAGCACTAGGTTCGTTTAGCTGGGCCTGCGGAAATCGGTGAAGAGCTGGGCTGCGGCGTGTGTTCCACGCCAACGTTCAAAGATCCACAGACACACACAGGCACCCCCTTGAACCCTTCCGCGTCCCTAGTCAGCATTTTGACCATGTGCATGTCAATCTGGTCGGCCTTCTTCCACAGTCGCAGGGTTTCATGCACCTTTTGACTGTGGTGTATTGCACAACCAGGTGGTCGGAGGCGGTCCCCCTGGCCTCCACGACGGCGGAGGCAGTAGCCAGGGCCTTCGTGTCGATGTGGGTTTCACGTTTTGGTCCCCCCGCTGACATTACCTCAGACAGGGGCCCCCAGTTCATTTCGGAGCTTTGGTCTGCCATGGCTGACGGCCTGAGGGTCAAGGTCCAGAGCACCATGGCTTACCACCCGCAGGCTAACGGGATGTGCGAGCAGTTTCATCGGTCACTCAAGGCTGTGCTCCAGGCTTCTTTAACAGGTGGCAACTGGTTGACCGTCTTCCCTGGGTTTTATTGGGATTGCGCAGCGCTGTAAAGGAGGACCTCAGGGTTTCTCGGGCTGAGCTGGTCCTTGGTCAGCCCCTCCGTGTGCCTGGGGAGTTTTTGCCTGAGAAACCCCCCCCATATTTCAATACCTCTGTGCTATCTTCCCACCCCCTGGGGGGTCCCTTTTCTGTTCCAGGCCCCGTGCACCACTGCCTGCCCGACGTTTTTGTTCTGAGATCGTTGGACTCCTCTCCTTTTGTTTTTGTCAGGCATGATGCTCATCAACCCCCCTTGCGTCCGCTTTATGACGGCCCATATAGGGTTATTAGGCCAGACCACAAGCACTTCGTTTTGGACTTCGGGGGTCTGCAGGAGGTAGTTTCAGTAGACCAGCTTGAACCTGCGCACGTTCTGCAGGATGATCCGTTGGTGCCGGCCCGGGCCCCTCGCCGCGGCCACCCATCTACAGCCGGACTTTTGGATTCTGCCCTTTCCCCGGAGAGCGCCCCGCGCCTGCCGGTGATCCAGGAACCTATGGCGGGTTCGGCCCGAGCTAGTGGGCCCTCAACCAGTTCTCCTCCCCGGTTCAGCCGTTCTGGTCATTTGCTTAATCCTTGGACTAGGGAACGGTTCTACTGGGTGTTCAGAAGGGGGCATGTGTGGTGGCCCACCAGAGGGCTCCACTCACACCCAGGTCGGGAGGAGGGGTTCTGCTGGTTTTTGGCGCAATGTGTCCAGTTGTAGTTTGGAGATGAATAAAGTCGGAATGGAAAGTTACAGCTCCTGTGTCATCTGTACAATACCTCCACAATCTCATCATTTTGAAGCAGCCTTCAGAATCTCCATGTATTAACATGCTGTTTTTGTTCCCGGTGAAAATGTTTCCTCCTGAATTGAAATATATCTCAGCCAAACTGATTTACTTAGGAACAAATAAAACACTGAAATAAACCAAACATTAACATTTCGAAGCTATCTAAGAGACTTCTATATCATGTTTAACCTGAGTAGCAAAAGACCGCCGGGGGGGGGGGGGGGACTATGTGGCGGGAGTCCGCTGTTCTCACCGGCTCTAGTGATCCTCAACCTCCCGGTCTGCTATGGAGCTGGTGGGTAACAGACGTCTCCGAAAACGTTGGAGCGCATTTGGAAATATATGATATCTTCATAAATCGAGCAGATATTTGAAGCTTACACAGGTACATTCTCGCTTGAAAATAACTTAAAAGTTTATTTTGTGACCCAGAAAGGGTAATATTGGACTAAAATTTTATCGATGCATGCTCGAAAAAACAGGCGGGAAACACATCCGGGAATTTTTCGCGTTCTCGGCTTGATGCGTACTTTGAATTGGAACAGTACTTGGTCTCCGACTGATGACGTATCACGAGTACACGAGAACGCAAGTATGCACAAGTACGCATATTGAGAAAGGCCCACAGTGTCCCCTTTTGGCCTCTCCCCTTTTCTACAATTCCCCTGTGGGAGAGGTTGGTGTCATTTCTTTCCCAACACTGTTAAATGCTCATATAATGTATATTTATCCACCCTGATGTTTCTGATTGTGATTTTAGTTCAATTATTGTCATCATTGTGCCTGTTTTTGTTAGATGCTGTTCCTTGCACAGCGTCCCTGATCTCTGTCTAGCTGTAATGAAGCTGTAAGGACTCAGGTTTCACTTTACCCTCCCCACGCCTCACAGTCACAAAGCGCTGTACAACAAAAAAAAGAAAGCATATCAGCCAATGCAAAACAAGTTCTCCCTGCAGTCGCGCAGGGACCAAATAGACCTCAACAACAAGCCCAATACCTCATACAGCTAATGCACCCCTCCACAGGACATATCAAGTACACACATAAACAAAACAAATGCTAGCGGTTTGTGAAAACTAAATAAATAAACTAAAATAAATTGGTGCTCTACAGTTAGCCTAACAAGTGTTCTTGTTGGAAATGTTATTTTCTGTGCTCAGTTTTGATCTATGCTGTGTCACTTCACTGACTATTTAAGTGAAAGTATCCTTGGTTTCTTAAAATAAAACTCATTGCTGCAGCCAGGGCATTACAAAAGTGACTCCATTACACTGCTTTTTCATTTTTTCAACTGAGTTATCATCAGTGTTGGGACTAACGCGTTATTAAGTAACGCGTTACAGTAACTACGTTATTATTGTGGTAACGAGCACGGTAACTAGTTATTATGCCAAAATCAGGAACGCGTTACTCGTTACTGGGATTTAGATAGGCTCGTTATTCGTTACTTCGTGTGGTGGCTATCACAGAGCTTCCACAGATTCAGTAACATTAGCAAGTGGTGGAGGCCAGCAGGTGGATGAGGGAAAGTGGAGGCAAGAGGAGAGACCCGAAGCGGCCGCCCGTCCGAGTATCAGGTGAACTGAACTTCAGGTAAGAAGTTATGACCTGCAGTCTATCTGGGTCAGATATAAACCAAGTTTAGGTGGAGTTTATTTTCGTTATGCTGACTTTTTCGTACTGCGTGCTAGCTAGCATGACGGAGTTTCTATACAGCTGTGTGGGTGCTATGTTACTGATGTTGAACTTTATTTTGTTCATACGCTTAATTATTAGAGTTGCCAACCGTGCCCTAAAAAACGGAATCGTCTCGTATTCAGAGAAAACATTATGCGTTTCGTATTGAGGTGAAAAGGAACAGTTTGTCCCGCACTTCAGCTACAATGAAAAAGACACAAAGCTGGAGTTATTCTGTGTTTACGCTGCACAGCTGCCTCTTCTTCTCTCATTCTCCCTCCTCCCTCTCCTGTTTCTACTTCAATCATGAAACTCATCAATGATCAGCTGATCGGCTTTTCTGTCTTGTTTGTTTATCGCCCACTTTGCGCCAGAAAGAGGAAACCAGCGGATGTCGCGTTAAACAAGAGCAGCACGTTTAAGCTTGATCAGCTGTTGTTAGAATTTATTTAATATTAATTTCTAGTAGCAGCTGATGTTTGCTGGAGCCACAGCTGTAAAGCTGCTGGTCATGATATCGGTTTGGATATGTGGTGAGAAGGAAACATGAAGATGAAACCAGGAGATGTCCTTACTGAATCATCAGAGCTGAACAGGTGATGGAGAAACAGGTTTACCTTTTAGGTCACATGAATGAGTTGACGTTATGAACTGTTTCTGAGAGACAAATAACATCAGGATCCTTTTCTAAGTAGCTGACAGCTGGTAACTGTGCAGGGGTGGATCTAGCAAAGTGATGATGCCAGGGGCCAGGTAGGGCATTAACAGGAAAGGGGGCACAAAGAAATACTTTTCATTCTTATTCTCATTTAAAATGTCTAGCTTTTAATAAATAATTATCTGAGTCTTACAACAAACAGTTGATAGATTGATACATATATACCATCAAGACAGTGTACATCGCTGTCACAACAGCGTTTGTTTTCATTCAAAGGCTTTATGATTTTTCCTATAATGGCGGGCCGGTCTGTAGTGAAAATGCCCGGGTCGATTTTTTTGTCCCAGTCCAGCCCTGGATGCAGCTCATCTGCAGTGTGGTGTTACCTACATCTTCCTATTCAGAAGGCAGAATTTCTGAGTTCTGAGTACAATCAAAAGCACCACGACTGCAGTTTTTGTGTTGGATGTAAAAGCGCACACGGCTGTGGCGTAGGCTAGAATCATGGCGGCAGTCGACGATGGTCCAGGCGTGGGATTTCTCTCGTGGAAATATGCACATTATTTTTTCCTTTCTATTGGTAGGTGGCACAGTGCACTTGTGGCAAGTAAGCAAGCTAGAAGACTGGCAGTCTGGCTGGGTATCCAGTTACGGAAGCAACACATTAACAAGAGAAGTCTGAGTAAAACCAAAGATACTTTCCCTAGTAACTAGTTACTTTTAAAGTAACGAGTAACTTGAAGTAACTGAGTTACTTTTGATGGAAGTAACTAGTAATGTAACTAAGTTACTAATTTAAAGTAACTTACCCAACACCGGTTATCATCTCTGTCAAGAGCTAGCTAAGAAACTAAACTATTAAGCACAACCAACCAGCCAACCAGGTGATGTCACATCTGTACTGGCACAAGATGGTGCTAAACGTGTTCTAAGGACTTTAAGCACTTATTTCTTAAAGAGCTTCACAGACAGTGTTATATCTATGTATGTTTTTGAGAGCAGGGCTCCATGGAGGAAATTAGCCTTTTTACATGTAGTATTTCATGTCCACTTTAAAGCTTACTGTTGCACAGCCCAATAAGGCAGTTGTGGAAATCACTTCAGGAGTGTGAAAGAGAGGGCCAAATTTTCAGCACATTTTCAGTGTGATGCAGATTCTCTGTTGGGGAAATCCATTGTCTATATGCAGCATGTTAAGCTGTGCCTAACTAACATCACTGGATGAAATGAAGAGGGCGTGTCGCATTGTCACAGAAAATCTGAACATTACCTACAACACCTTACAGCCATAGCTGTACACCGCTTCCTCAGCAATCAAAAACGAACAAACAAAGCATCTACATTTCCTAACAGGTTTATTAATCTCTTAAACTAAAATTTATTCTCTTCAGTAATGATTATGGTGTTATTAAAGTGAGCACAGAGCTTAAATAACCTCTTTCAACATTAGAAATCAAGAAAACATGACAAAAAGCCAGAAATTATTCACATGAAATTAAATGATTAATGAAAGCATACAAAAGAAAATTGTTGAAAATATTTGACAAGATTTGTCTTGTAGTTGTATTTTCATCTTATATATTAGGAGACTTATTTGTTTTGATATTTTTAATACATCACTTTACTGTTTTACTGATTACCATTATGATGAAAAAAGAAACCGATTTTTTTTAACTATCATGTGAAGCGACACTAAACATAGCTCTAACAAAACTACTAAAGATGGATCTAAGTTTCACCACAAACTACAGGAACTCAAACTACTTTCAAGACATTTGATCTTTAAAGTCTAAAACAACTTAAAAGATCAAATATCTTCTCTTTCACTAAAAGCCACATTCTGGCCACCTATGGAGGTTTGGCTTTATTCTCTATCTCATGTGATGCCACAATGGTTTCCATCACTCAGTGGTACTTTTAGAAAGAGATGCTGGGTACACAAGCACTACCAGTCCAGTGCTTAGAGGGCGAGGCATCAGAATTTGGTTTCTGGATGGTCTACGGTTTGCAGAACGACAGACACGCTGATGGTCTTGCATGTGATGCTTCCGAGTAAACGTTTTGTGACAGAAGCCACAGCTGAAACTTTTCTCACCAGTGTGAATCTTCATGTGAGTCTTCAAGTTTGTTTTACGACTGAATGTTTTATTGCACTCTGGGCAGCTGTAGGGTTTCTCTCCTGTGTGAATGCTCAGGTGCTGTTTCAAACTACCACTGTGTGTGAAGGTTTTACTACAAAACGGGCAGCTGAATGGTTTCTCGCCCGTGTGAGTCCTCAAGTGGTTCATTAGAGTAGTCTTGTCTTTAAAACCTCGGCCACACTCAGAACAGCTAAACGGTTTCTTCTCTGTGTGAATCCCCACATGTCTGTGCAGATTTCCACTGTCAACAAATCTTTTCCCACATTGAGAGCAGATGAAGGGTTTCTCTCCAGTGTGGGTTCTCAGGTGTCTGTTAAGATTTCTGCGATGACCAAATTTTCTCCCACACACAAAGCAGTTGAATGGTTTCTCATCATTGTCACATGACATTTGAAGCAGTGCAGGTTTACAGGGCTGCTCACAGTCGGCATCACTGATGTCTGTGTCTGAAGTCTTCTCATCAGGCTGTAGATATGGATCAGGATCTGGCCATCCGACAGAATCTTTGATGTTTTCAGTCTGGCTGTGATGAGGCTGTGAAGATCCAGGTTTTTCTTCATCCTCTTCACTCTTAACAGGGAGAGCACTAAAGGTGAACTGGGTGATATCAACTTCCTCCTGTTCCTCTTTAATGCTTGGGTCCTCCTGGTCCAGACTGGAGCTCCACTCTTGCCCCTTTTCTTCACCAACAATCACTTTTCGGATGCCTGGAGGTAAACCTGAAACACAGATATTGATATTGAGCTTATGTTATCTTTAAACTACAAGTATTTTTATACATTGACTGTTTAATGTTTAACTGTTTAATTTAACTCTTTAGTTAGAAATAAAGAGATGATTCCTTTACATACTAACAGCATATGAAATTGACTTGAAAAGGTTTCACATCGGGAGATTTCATAAGCATACATTACACAAGGCTAATATTTATATGTCAAAGGAGTTAAAGAAGAACAACAACCATCTGGTTTGGTCAAGAGAAGCAGACAGTTACACAAAACTGTACCAACAGGATAACATCCACACCAGGTGAGCAGCAGAAGACCAACACATAGCCTAAGCTAGGGCTGCTCAATTAATCGAATTTTAATCTCGATTACGATCTGGGTTTTCAACGATCATTAAAAATGACTGAGCCGATTATTAGCACCTCCCTTGTGCTTTACTCTCGGGCTGCTCCGTGTGGCAAATCGAGCGCACCTCTCTGCGTTTCGAACACGTGTCACAACAATTAAGAGGACCCGAGGGAAGCTCGGAAAGCTCGGAAAGCTAAGCAGAAGTTATTGGAGAGGAGAGGATAATGGCTGCTGAAGAAAGAATGCCGTTGGTTGAAAAGAGAGGTAAAACGATGTCAGGAGTTTTCCTGTATTGCAACTCAGGTCGGAATAAAAACGCTCAGACAGGTTTAACGTGTACACGGGTGAGACTCAGGGAGACTCGCACCGTGCAATAGTTGTCAGCCTTTTTATTCATAGCATTCTCAGAGACGTACAGGAAGAGATAAAATAGAACCGCAGGCTTCCTGTGTAACTTCCCCATTTAGGAGTCTGCAGAGAGCGTGACTTCCCCATTTAAGCTGAAAGAGCAAACACATTTAGATAATGAAACGTACTTTTAAGCATAACATAATAAAAATCCCAAAATCCTAAAAAATCTCTTAACATTCCCTCCTGTTGTACATATGTATATGTACATAGTCTGTGTTTGTGGCATAGTCTCGTTGTTGTGCATCCCGAAGTTGTCTGAGTGTTTTCAGAGCATCAGTCATGTTCGGTGAGTGCACATTATCTGGAATGTATGTGCAACATGTGTTGTTAAAGAGGACACCTTTCTCCTTTCTCGGCGAGAATCATGTCCAATGCTACCCTGTGTTGCATTACTGCAATGCACAGAGCGTCAATTTCCTGATCCTGTTCGTTGTTGAATTTACATGAAGCATTCAGAACCTTTTGTCTTTCAGTCCAAAGTTTAAATTCCTCTGGGACATCGGAACCCCATATGGAATCATGCTGCTTGAGGTCTGGGGTGCTTCGTCTCTTCCTTGTTGTTGACGTTGATGTTGACGTGGCGTCCATGGTTATCTTGACAGTGTGGTCAGATATGAAAATGGGAGCGCACTGAGCGCAGATGTTGCTGCTCTTCACGGGCCCTCCAAGAGCGTGTGTCTGTACTGCTTTGCAGTTGGTGGTGTTTCCCATTGGCGTGGATCCGTTCTCTTGGCGGTAGCATAGGTTGTGGCTCAAATTCCCATTGTTTCCAAAAAAAACTGGGAATGATTTAGCCTTACTTCTGTGCTTCACTTTCAGGTCAACCCAGAACCATTTGTCACATGTGCCATTTCGCAGTCCTATCTGGAGAGGGTCTTGTGTCATGTCACGAATATGTAAGTTGTCATGTGTCCATCTTGTCCGCAGGTGGTGTTGTTCATCTTCTTTCTTTCGGGTGAGTGTTAAGAAACTCACCAGGAGTGCAACATTAGCCACTAGGAGGACGAGTGTCTTCATGATGACCAGACACACCTGTGACCTCTGATGAGTAGACTACCGGCAAGAAGAAGAAGGCGGGGTATACCCGATCAGCCCTCCCTCCACCAATAGATCACCAGGAGTGAGTTAGGGGTGTCGGAGTCTAAACGTTTAGGTCGTCACTCACTTTTTTGCAGTGGCTTTGATGGATCCAGGACGGTCTTTCTGCTATTTTGCAGGCAGTAGGTGTGGTGAGTAGCACTTGATAAGGACCTTCCCACCTTGGTGAACTCCAATTTTTCCTTTGGAGTACTTTGATCAGGATCCAATCACCTGGTTTCAACCTGCAAGACACTGGAGAGTTGTTTAGAACAATCTCTTTATTTTCAAGTAATTTAGTCATCCATTCCTCTTATAGTTCCTCTTATTGACTTATCTATGGGCTCATTTGTGATTGGTAGTGGAAATGGTCTACCGTGAATGATTTCAAAAGGTGTGAGTTTCTGAAAACTTTATGTCAGTCTCATCCACATTTTTACTAGGCCTATACACTCAGGCCATGGTCTCCCTGTTTCTTCCATGCATTTTCTCAGTCTCTGTTTTATTGCCGTTAGTTCTTTCCACCAGTCCGGCACTCTGCACTTCCACCAGTGCACAGTGATGTTTGATGCTAAATCCTAGTGCTTCAGAGACCTTACTGATTACTTCATTAATAAAATGTGTCCCATTGTCTGATCAATCTTATCAGAGTGGGGATACCACATATTGGAATGAAATGGTTGCACAAACATTTTGCTACTGAGATGGCGTCTGCTTTTTTACTGGATAGATTTCTGGCCATTTTGAGATCACGTCTATGATCACTAGTATTCTGAGCCTTGGCATTCATTTAGCTCAATAAATCCCATGTGGATTGTATGAAAAGGATGAGGTGGTGTGCATTATGCGCATCATGTGCGTTATGTTTTTGGCAAATCATGCATGTTCCGACAAATTTCCGAAATTTTATCTACCACTCCTACCCCCCCTCCTGTTGACAATAATGCTGCTGATTTGTGTAGGGACTTTGGGAGTATTGGTTTGCTATTACAAGTCATCAAACCACTTTCTAGCTGTGCTCCACATTTTAACCACTTCTTTTGTTCTCTAGTTGGTGCGGCTTTTCGTTCATTCATAAGCACATCAAGTGGTATTTGCATTGAGGAGTCAGACATTAATATGTCTATAGCTTGTTGTGCTGCTGCTTTTGTGGCTTTGATCTGCGAAGTGCCTTCAGTGCCTTCAGTGACCTCTGAGCAGCCTTTCCGGTGTGCAGCACATTTACATAATGCTAACTGTACTGTTCAGGCAATATATCACTTCCAACAGTGCTTTTAAAAGATTTCCATGTTGCACTAACCATTCCTCTATTCTGCCAAATTTTTGCAAAATGATGTACAGCTGCAAAGCCATATTGGCTGTCAGTGTATATGTTTTATGCCCTGTCCCTCATGCAGGTGACAGGCACGTGTAACAGCATGAAGAGCTGCACAGAACAGCGCTCTGTGCAGAGTGTGAGGAAGTTAGTGCTTTTGCTTCTAAAATTGTGTCTACTGTGGTTACCGCATAACCTACACAGTTCCGCCCAAGGCTACCTTTGGACGCTGAACCGTCTACAAAGATATCAACGACACCAGCCTGTGGGGTGCTGTGAAGGTCAGCGCGTGATACAGCATACAGCAATTCTGATGTGTGACAGTGTAAGCTCATAGCTCACAGCTCTAAAACTAGGCATCAGTAAATCATATGCCCAAATCATTATGTGTCACTGTGATCCACAAGTATGATCACAAATTTGTTTTCCAAACTTACTAAGCAAACAAACAAAAATAAAACAAATTGCCTATGGCATCAAGGTTTTGCGTTCATATTAATTGAGTGTAAGCTGCTTTCTTCATTGCAAGTATTTATTACAATACGGTTTAATTCATGCATCTTATCACTGAGTTCAAAATTCAACCTATCTCCTCACACACACACGGTTTCCTGTCACCGACAGGCACACATTTCCTGTTTCTGCAGACTCTGTCTTTCATTGTATTTATAGTCTAAAAACCCTCTTTAATTCTGCTAAAACCAATCTAAATCTCTTGATCTAAAAACGATACACCTTTATTTCACACACACTTTTAAATTGAGCTCTTTCAGACATCAGGAATCATCACACACACTGCCTTTTCTCTCAAACTTCCACTTGTTCACTCACTCCACTATGAACCTTTGTAGTGTTATTATTACTTTTTTTTTTTTATTATTTTTGTACAAATCACACCCAATCACTCAAAACCTACTACTCACAGCATTTACACAGTTAGAATCACTCAAAATATGCTTTCATATTGTAATGAATTCAAACTCCATTTATACAATTGTAGTGAGCAAAACCAGCATCTCCATGCGCGTCACCGCTCCTCATTAGCTTGGTAGTGTCCACATATTTATTTAATTCAGCTTCTCACTCTTGTAGCTGTTGTATACAGGGTTTGGCTCATTAGTTGTTAGTATAGGTCTTCATCTTAACAAAGTCTCATCTAAGATGACAGGTTTACAAGCAGGTCAAGTGTCTCTATGCACCTGATTAGTGTAGTTATTTCCTTATTTTCTTCATCTCATATATCATTGTACTGAGTTTGAGCAAACCTTAAGCTTGAATCAGACTACTTTTAACAATCTTCCACCTCGCATCATAACTGACTGAGGTGCCTCTTCTTATTAATAGTATGTCATTATTAATGTTATCATTGTATTGTTTTTCCTTCTTTATAACAGCAATAGTATATTACAATACACTACTTCACTACTGATATACAATAGTTTGTTAGTTTATATTTTATTATGTATCCATCACGGGTCTGTGTGAATCTGCAGCTTCACACCTTCCCAAGCTGGAGACATTTTCCTTGGCTGAACAATGACACAGCCTTAATATACCTTATGCATCTCTCTTTTTTATTATATATTATATATTTTCGTGTGAATTATCTGGTTTCATGCATCCCAATTTTGTTTCATTTGTTTCATTTTTAACCTTAATTTAACCTTTAACCTTTTGTTTATTCCACTTCATCCCTCGTTCCATGCTTTGAAATACAACTCTTGTGTATGCTTTGATTTCTTTTTAGCATCCTCTTCAGTATTTATTTCTGCTTGGAGGGTTTCTTATAATTTAGTCAATGCATTTTCCCTCCCACGTGGGACATTTAGGTTTTCTTTGGATTTCTCCATCTATATGCACTAATTTGTCCGGCACCTGGACATTTCTTTTCTAACCACTGCTCGTCAGCAGTGAGTTACCCATTTTAATCCTCGTAATTTTAATACTTTACAACTACACAACTGCGGCACCTTCTCTGGCACGAGAATCGAGAGAGGTAGTTGACACGGCCTTCTACTTTCAAGCTATTCTTGAAAGCGGTGTCATCTTTATGTGATGAAACGCGACCTGTTTCTCTCTTTTCACCAGTACTTGGGTGGCCAACAGCAAACAAAATAGTGGAATAGTTCAGCCTCCTTATTGTGCTGTAAAATCAACTTATTCCACCAACAAAAATAAAACAACAACAATACCTTTTCAACGCGTACTACGTTTTATGGACGAGGTTTATCTAAAAATGCTTCCAGCCCTTTTCCAGGCGAGCGTTTACTTCTAGAAACCCTTCTAAAAATGCTTCCAGCCCTTTTCCAGGCGAGCCTTTACTTTTAGAAATCCACCTAAAAATGCTTCCAGCCCTTTTCCAGGCGAGCCTTTACTTTTAGGAATGCTACCAGCCCCTCTGGGCGAGCCTAAACGTTTTACACGAGGTGTCTCAGTGTTAATATTCACCTGATTCACTGCCGGTCTCTCAGGTCTACCTCATCGACCCCCACCGCCGTGGACCACTTATAAGAACGCTGGCCAGAAACCGAATTCACGTCTCTGGACTCTATCCTGTACCTGGACAGGAGCTGTCGACAGACTTCAGCGCGGGCTTCTCACGACGGCAGGACTCAATGAGGCTTTCCTGCGGGGTCACACAAAAGTGCTGTGTCCCATCCGGCTCGAAGGACCAAGAAATGTCAGGAGTTTTCCTGTATTGCAACTCAGGTCGGAATAAAAACGCTCAGACAGGTTTAACGTGTACACGGGTGAGACTCAGGGAGACTCGCACCGTGCAATAGTTGTCAGCCTTTTTATTCATAGCATTCTCAGAGACGTACAGGAAGAGATAAAATAGAACTGCAGGCTTCCTGTGTAACTTCCCCATTTAAGAGTCTGCAGAGAGTGTGACTTCCCCATTTAAGCTGAAAGAGCAAACACATTTAGATAATGAAACGTACTTTTAAGCATAACATAATAAAAATCCCAAAATCCTAAAAAATCTCTTAACAAACGACTTCAGTGGTGTGGAAACCAATGTTCCCTCTAAGCTGCGCACGTGCGCTATTGCGCACTGCTGGCACGGTCTCTGCGCACAGAAAATCTGCGTTGTGCACAAAAAAAATTTAACCTGAATTGAAATTAAAATTAAAACTTTAACAATTCTGTTTTGCAGTGTTAGTAAGTGACTGGCTGCTCCTGTATGGGATTGGAACGATGCCACCTTATCCTATAGTCCAGCCAATAATGCGATTCACATTCGTATATACGCAGCCAATCA
The DNA here is from genome assembly GCF_013358895.1 of Oreochromis aureus. Lineage (NCBI taxonomy): Eukaryota > Metazoa > Chordata > Actinopteri > Cichliformes > Cichlidae > Oreochromis > Oreochromis aureus. The sequence goes on from NW_024108920.1 coordinate 13,504, forward strand.
ACATCGCTGACAGACGTCCTTATGTGCCGACACCGGTGTTTTAGCTAGCAAAGCGCGTGGCTGATGTGCAGTGAAGCTACATTAATGACAACGTGTACAACCATTGGAGATGTGAGCAGGACAGACGGAACAATTGACGGAAAAAGTGTGGACTTTATACCAGTTTTTAAATTGTGTTGATAGGCCACGTAAAACCAGAGTTTGGTTTTCTTCCTGAATACTATCGTTGTTTATATTTACTGCGGGAAGAAAAGGTAAAAACGGCGTTTTATAAGGAAAACGCTCGAAAGCACTCTCCACCTGTGAGCAAAAACAAAACCAAAAAACCCCCCACCCTTTCCTATTGGTCGAAAAAAGTACCGTGTCGACCAATCAAAAATGATATGGCAGCGTGGCATCTAGTTGTTAAGAAAGCGGGGAAGTTTTAGGAGTGTGGCGGTGTTCTGAGATGTGAGAGATTTGAGGCGTTTAGCGCAAATCTTGTGTACTTAGTGTGTAGTGTAGTCAATAGTTTTGTTGTGTGTGTCAGAACAATGAGGCGGCTGCTGAGTGTTACAGGTGTTACAGGAGTGATACATCTCCTGTTGTCAGGCCTGCAGGTATCAGGCTGTTGCTCTCCTTTATCTCATAGTGGACAGAAATTATTTTTTGGAGTGGCACAAATAATTTGTGTGGCATCAGATTTGATGCAGAACAGCTGATTGTTCTGTAAATAGTTTGAAATGTTTATTTAAAAAAACGCCCTGGCTGCATTAAAAAAAAAAAATAGCTGCAAAAAACTTTGTTGTTTGCCAAACTGAGTTACTTTTTTGAAGTAGTAACTATATAATTAATTGCCCAACATTGGTCATTATATACTGTATTTGGCCGACAGAGAGTTATAGGACTCTCTCAGACCACAGACTCAGACTCATAATACAAGTCAGAGCTTTATGAAAAAAAAAAAAAAAGAAAGAAAGTTGTGTTTTCAAAATTGGAGTTCAAGTTATTGTTACTTCCAATAGTGTTAACATACTACACAGGTCATGAACAGGATTTTTTAAATTTTCATTGTAAGTGGGCTAAAGCAGTTAATTAAAAGTAGTCTAACATAAATGTAAATGCTGTAATTTGATTATTTTAATAAACCATGTAACTTGGATGGATTAGATGCTGGCGTGACCACAGTGCACACGTCTGATGTCGCTCACAGTGGTCCAAGGGACCGCTCAGGGAGTTTGTGTGTTCGCTCAGACACATGAAATATTTGAGGGAACATTGGTGGAAACAATATGGGTTCGCGGAATCAGACGTGGATCAAATATTGTGCAGTATTTTGAAGTTCACTGAACATAGATGTTTACATTTTTCATTTATTTTTTATATTGCAAACATTTGCACTGTAATCAGTATTTGCACACTATTTTATATTATTTTTTGACAATCTTTAAAGCCATTATTGTTAAATAAATATCGTCAAATAATCGAGATCTCAATTTCAGTGAAAATAATCGTGATTATCATTTTTGCCATAATCGAGCAGCCCTAGCCTAAGCTAATACTAGAGTTCACTGTCAAACACAGCAATAACGCTGATCATGTTGCAGCTACACCACAAACTGAAACTCATTCCATCTAGAGTAGGAATCAGATTGTGTTGCTGTTCATATATCACATAAGTCCAGTCAGAGACCAGTTTGTTCTGACATCTCCGGTATCAGAGATGTAAGATTATTATTGTGCCTGTTTATGATTATTGCTGGTTGTAAACACAGGAAAAAAACAATTTCGGAGACTGCCTCCAAGAGATCCTGGCAAACCGACACTGTGTGTAGTGCCGGTGGAGCGCTGCTGACTTTGACTGAGAAAATTGTCGGGTGGTGGAACGAATACTTGGAGGACCTCACCACACACACACACATACACTGATACACACTCACCCCCCCCTCCCTTTCCAAACGCCTTCGATGCTTGTCCCCTCCCGGGGAAGATGGCAGTCGACTGGACCAGCGCAGACATAATGCAGGACCGGATGCGCTGTCCACACCGGCTCTCTTTTACCCTTTACCCGCCCCTGTTGCTTGTCTTGTGTTTCTATGGTGTATTGATAGTCATGTGCTTTTTGTGCTGAGGTGTTTTTTTTCTGTTATCAAACTGTTCTCCCATTAGGAGCTCAGTCTGAGTGGAGTTTTTTTCTCCTCCTCTCACTCTGTTATGTATTTTTGTTGTTTTTTTCCTATCAGCCTACCCCTCTGACATGTCTTCCCAATGTGTTGTTTGTGTAAGTTTGGGCAGAAGGTTCCTTTGTAAGTGCACATGCGCCATTAGCGTGCTGCCTGCTGTAACCCTAATTTCCTTCGGGATTAATAAAGTATTCTGATTCTGATTGATTCTGATTAATCCCACTTGCACATCTTCTGTGGTGAAAGCAGAGTCTGGTGACAAGGGGGATGTATGGGCAGAACTTTGTGCCATCAGAAACTGAATTTGAATAAGTTAAATTCGAATTTGAATTGCTCAGACTGAATCTGAATTGTAACTTGAATAAATGTTTTTTAAAACTGAATTTGAATTAGCCTAATTTGAAATTCAATATATTGGTTTAAAAAAAGATCGTCACTAAATTGAAATTGAATTTTATATTTTGAAAATGAATTAATTTGCTTTGAAACTGCATTTTATCCTTTAAAAATGTAGCTCTCGAATAATTTCAGTTTCACTTCTCACCATTCAGTTTCAGTTCTACGATTCAATTTCAGTTCCAAAATTCATTTTTTGGGGACTTAATCCGGTTCCGAGTAATCAAGTGCAGATTAATAGAACTCCGTTTTACCAGCTTGTTACTGACGGGAATCTACAGCATCTTGAGCTGGATGAAGACCTAAGAAGTCATTCGTCATGTCGAATGACCTGCGGATAAACTCTCAGGTTGGTGATAAATGTATTACATGTATAAGAACATGTTAACAAATGATAGCCGTACAGCAATTTTTATGCTTACTGTAGCTGTTAGCTAAAAATGCTAATTTAGCGTAGTTTGCCCTGGGTTCAGCTTTGACAAACAAATATGATTCCAAAGTTGTCATCTTGTACCCTCTAAGAGCCCTGTATGCTTGCAGAAACCGCTACAGTAGGGAAACAAGCAAAAGAATGTCCAAACCATTGTATTTTAGGTTTATTCATGTATTACACAGCATCCCAACTCTCTAGCTAACCTAATAACTACACTAATCTGGATAAATTTGAAAACGTTTCAATCGTTTTAATCCACACTGAAAACGTTACATTCCTGTACTGCGCATGCGTGAAACGTAAGACAATTCGACCTGCATCATTTCTTTCTGCCGTTTATTTACTTTCGAGGCAAAATGCTGAATTTTATCCGGAGCTTTCTGGAGCATGTACAAACTGATATTAATCTCTAATAGGGCTGTCAAAATTGAGAGCAAACAAAACAACTGCTGTAAAATGCCATCCGCCATCTTAGTTGAATTGGTCACATGACTGCATCACATGACAAAAATACATCATCGTATTCGAAAGACTCAGTTTTCGCAGTCCACACTGCGACATGAAAACAGCATTTTCAAATACATCCACTTTGGAGAGCATTTTCAAAAAGCTCAGCTTTCCATGACCAAAAACGCCATCTCAGTGTGGACGGAAGGCCAAAACTCCTTGGCGGCAGAGCCTCTGGGGTGGATGAGGTCCGCCCTGAGTTAAAGAAGGCTCTGGATGTTGTAGGGCTTTCCTGGTTGACACGCCTCTACAATGTTGCGTGGAGATCAGGGGTGCCTCTGGATTGGCAGACCGAGGTGGTGGTGGTGGTGGTGGTGGTGGTGTTGTTGCCTGTCCACATTCTCATGCTTTTCAGCGTCTTTATTCTTATGCTTTCTGTTTCACAAACAAACGGCTGCAGCTTTGCAACTTGTAGCCACACACACAACAGCAACAATGACAGGGCCCAGTACAGACTTTAAGCTGGTGAGGCATGATTGCGGATGCCATGCAGTGGCCGATCTAGAAGGGTGGCATGGGGTGGCAAGTGCCACCCTAAAATCATCCCTTGCCACCCCAAGTGCCACCCCAGTTTTGCATATGACAGTGTTGTTTATTAAAATAAGATGGCATTAACAGTTTGAACGTAGTTACAGTCAACAGTGAATATAAATGCTAAAACTGAATATATTGCATAGTGTTCCCCCGCTCCACCATTAACAAATGGTTCAGCCCATAGCAGGACCGGCTTTTTTCTTGTTTTCAGTAGCAAGCGATGCTTATGATTGTGCCAGAGCAAATTTTGAACAACACCATGGGAATTTCAGATTTTACACAGGTGGTTGGATGTTACACTCTGGAAATGGAAGGAAGGTGAGTGTTATTAACCCTCTGTGGTCCACGGACACGCTGCACCTCCAAATCACATGATTGATTTAAGCTGACATAGCAAAAAAGCTGCAGCCACACTGAGTCTCTGTTTCAGCCCTCATTAAAAGTTCGGACTTCAAAGTTTTTAAATTTTAATTACAGGCCAGTAAATCCAGAGTTATGATAATATATATAAGCCATGCTTTTTTCTAAATACTGTCATCACGTTTTTGTGTGTGTGTGTGTTTTCTAAGGAAAGCGCGAAAACAGTAAAGAAAGGAAAAAAAAGCCACCTCTTTCCTATCGGTGGAAAAATGTACCATGTCGACCAATTTTAAAAAAGTCAACACGTGGGATTTGGTTGTTTAGGAAGAGGGGAGAGTTTGGGGAGTGATGGTATGCACAGCGAGACAGAGCGGCAGAGAGAGAGAGAGTTTTTAGATGTGGGAGATTTGTGACATTTAGTGTGGAGTGTATGCATAGTGTGTTGTGTTGTCTTGTGTAGCTGTTCTGTTGTGTAGTCGTTTTGTTTTGTGTGTCAGTGAGGGCACTTATGAATGTCACAAAGGCACATTGCAGTGTAAACACTGTCACTAAATAGAAAACCAGCGGAGTGATACACCTCCTGTTGTCAGGCCTGCAGGTTTATCCCTGTGCTGTTCTCCTCTGTCTTTTGGTGGACAAACTTTTTTTTTTACTGGCACACATCATTTGTGGGGCATCTTAATGCAACACCTTATTGTTCTCTCAGTTTAGTTTTAGTAATATTTTTAAATGGTTGTACAAAATGAAAAAAAAACGGCAGGTGTATTGGCTGCAGTTTTAGATAAATAGTTGTATTTGTTTACAAAATGTACAATTTATATTTGCATTTTAAGTTATAAAATTTACTCAACATGCCTGTGTTTTTTTTTACAGTAAAAAATACTACTAGGATTTTAAGTTCTTTGTGTGATTTCAGATCAGTAATACTAGTGATGGGTCCAGCAACACTGACGCACCGGCGCTTGTATCAAGCTCACAGAGTGAAGCCTGTGTCGGTGCGTGCGTCGCTTTAAGGAAAAGTCACATGATCGATACAGCTACTGTATCGCTCATTGCCAACGCGCCAAACTGTGTTTAAAAGGTACCGCATCCGCATCTGAGTCGCCACCAAAAAAACCACAAAATTACTCTCGCAAAGATAAATAAAAATACACATCTCTCCATAACAAAATGGAGCTCGAAAGAGAAAGAAAAAGAAATGTTTCTGCTGTGTGTGATCATTTTGATCTTTTAACTGCAAATAGTTTGTCTGTCTTTGTTTCAGTGTAATCTATCAGAATAGGAAAAACAGCAATGTGACCTGCAGTGTAAATTATTTCATTTTATGCAATGTCGCATCTGTTCTGCGGAGCTTTCTTACACAAACAAAAGCACCTCCTCAGTGTTTAGGCATTACAGAGCCAAACGTGAAAATGAGGCGACAAACACACCGAGAATGAACACAAGTAGGCCTATATTGACACTGAACAGCTTTATCATCATTTTTTTTTATTAATATGTGTTTTATTATTTTGAAATCAAGCATCTAGGAAGACTGTTCTAGACCAGGCAGTCCTGAATTTTATTATAAAGGACTGTCAACCCCTTAGTATTGTGGAGAGTGTCGGAGAGAAAAATTCCGAGATCAGAGGATCCTTTAACGTACTGGGGGAATAGGAAGACATCTTATCAGAACCTTTTCCACCTGGCTTTACAGTTTTTGTGTACCCCAGCTTCATCTATGCCTGTGAGTTTTCCAAAGCTGGGGAAATGGTGTCAAAAAAACAAAAAAATCAAAACGCAATAGACTGAATGCAAAAACATTGGATAAACTTATTTTTCCGAATAGAAATTTATAATAAACTCTGAGTCAATTACATTTAAATGGGTAATATTATATTCACAATACTTTCATTTAATTTTCACTTAATGTAATTCACAGTATATTTTAAAGATTTCTACAATATTTGCAATGTAAAACATATAAAATGATTCCATGGAAAGTACAATACCTTACAGTGTACAAGTATGACTAGGTCATTGAATCAGTGTCTGTTGTGAGTCTCAAGTAAGTTGCCTGCAATGATATTTAAGGTCCAGCAGGTGTCAGTATGGCGCAAAACAGCAACACTGTGTCGACACAGTATCGATACAGTTTGGAGAATGTGCTGAAACGCTTCACGAGGCCTCATCTACCCATCACTAAGTAATGCTAATGCAGTATGTCAGTGAAAAAAAACAACTAAATTCAGTTGAGCTGAAAAGAATGATACCAAACAAGGCAAGGGGAAAAAAATAAAATGAAACAATTTGAGGGTGAAATACAAACGTAAACTCAAAAGAAGTCAAAAATGGCCGGTTGTATTTCAGACCTCAGTGGGTTAATCCAACAAATCATGAAAAATTAGGTTTAAATTTTTGTTCGTGACAGTGCAGATTTCTGACATTTTGTGTAATTTAAGCATGTAACAATTGTAGGGATGTTTAGCTTATTTTAGAGTTTAGACATGTAGGAATGTTTAGTTTGCTTTAGAGTTTAGAAATGTGTTAAGATAGAATGTAGAATTATTGTAGAGACACTGACACTGCCCTCAATATAATAAAGGCCTGATTGTGTCGTGAGCTTATAAGTAGACTTGTAACTGGATAACTGTGGTCTGGAGGGGAGATGGTATTTATGGCCCCTAAGAGACACATACCCACAGTGTTTTAACTGATATACTCCCACACCTATATGCACACTCACTCACGTGCACGCATATATCAGGTATGCACACACAGTCACTCACGAGCACTCACATAGACACGCGGGAACGCGCACATGTAGGCATTCACATGCTCGCACACACACAAGTAAAAGTAGGTAAACATAGCACTTAGTTTTATGGCACCTCGTAGAGGGATTAGAAGGGGGGTCACTTATACAAAACTGCATGTAACAGACAAAGGGGTAGAGATCTGCAGAGAAAAGTCCAGGGTTCTGTACATCTCCCTTCTAGAAGGTATAATCAATAAGTGTGTATTAATAAAAGTATTGTTAATTGACTACTGAGTCCCGGTGTTCTTTCTGGAGGCCTGACAAATATACGAACCGGGGTGAAACTGCTTTTCGCAACACAATGTATTTGTTTTCTAACAAATAACAGTGTGAAACTTAAGTTAGACTTGTGTTTGTAAATGAACCGCCCCATGTTGTGTAGCTTTCTGGATTTTATACTTATTGGGCTACATATTTATTTATTATACAGGCTATACAGTACATAGAATCAAAACTCACATGTTTTATGTAACTAAAGTGTGTAACAAGAAAAATTTGCATTTCCTGCGAAAATGCAGTGCGGATGCTTTAAAGCTGAAGCTGTCTGCTGAAACTAGCAGAAAAAGCTGAAAAGTTGCAGAAATTGTAAAAACTTTGCTGAAGCAAAGGAACTTTGCTAAAATGTAATTACTTAGCAGAACTGCAATATCTTAGAGGGAACATAATACTTGGCAGAAATACAATAGAAAAGCAGAACTTAGCAGAAATATTGTAACTTACCAGAAACATGATAACTTCTCAAAAATACAAGAATTTAGGAGAAATAGTATAACAAAAAGAATATATTTAGCCAAAAATACTTAAACATTACAGAAACACTATGATTTAGAAAAATAGTACAACATAGCAGAAATACTGTGATTTACCAGAAACACTGTGATGTACTATGAATATTGTCATTTTAAATTAATTTTAGCACAAATACTGTAATTTGACAGAAATACTATAATTTAGCAGAAATACTGTAATCAGCACATATACTATGACATGACAGAAATTCCTCCACTTAGTAGTAATACTATAACATAACACAAATGTTTTGATTTGGCACAAAAACCATGATATGGCAAAAATACTATGATTTAGCAGAAATACTATGATTGAGCAGAAGTACTAAGATGTAGTAAAAGTACTTTGATTTAACAGAAATACAATTATGGAGGAGTAATACTTTAAAATGGGAGAAATATTGATACACACACACATACACAGAGCCTAAAGGGAACAGTATTTGTGCCATGGAGTGTTAACAAGAATCTGAGGTCCATATTAGAAAAGCTGCTAAAATCATAAAACTTTGCAGAATTGTAATAAATGATCAATATGAATTAGTGGTCTGTGATAGTGTATTAATTTGTAGGGAAAAAAAACATGTTGACCAAGGTGGAATTGAACCCACGACCTTTGGGTTGCAGACCCGTGTCATTACCAACTGCGCCACCTGGAAAGAGAGTGAGAGCCTGGGTAACAGGGTGATGAGCAGTTGGAATCAGATCGCGGTGAGAGGCAAAAAACGCCGTGTAACTCAAAAACTAGGTGGACTAGAAACATAATTCTTGTATTGGGTGAATCAGCGGACTTTGGTGTACTTTGACTGCGATTTTCATTGCTCTTTGTACATCCGTCGCTGAGATATGACGAGAGAAGAAATGGCAGACCTCAGATATGACTGGCTGGCTGGGAAGCCGTGCAGGCCCTGATATGTAAATTTGAATGTCTCAGTCCTCACAGAGGATTGGCTGCCTGGGGACCTGGCAGAAATATATAGAAATAGTATGATTAAGCATAAATCCTATAAAAAGCAGAAATACTATATTAAGCACAAATCCTATAAAAAGCAGAAATACTATATTAAGCACAAATCCTATTAAAAGAAGAAATACTATATTAAGCAAAATAAATATCCTATAAAAATCTTATAAAAAGCAAAAATACTGTACTATGATTTGGTAGAAAAACTATGTTTTAGCAGAAATACTATATTTAGCACAAATCTTATAAAATAGCAGAAATAGTATGATTTAGCAGAAATGCTGTATTTAGCACAATAGTAATAATTTAAATAGAAAAATTGGAAAAGCAAAATTGACAGCTGAAAAATGCTGGACATGCTAAGGGTCCCTCAAATGTAATTGTTAAATGAAAAAAAAATCAGAAAAAAAAAAAAAGTATAACAGTCACACAATCACAAATATGGACACATATGGAAACACACATGCACAGAGAGACACACACAGGATCAAATTGAGTCAACCAGTCTAAATATATTGAATTTAAATCATACAATAAGATGCTCCCATAAAAAGGCTTTCTCTCTCTCTCTCTCTCTCTCTCTCTCTCTCTCTCTCACACACACACACACACACACACACACACACAGGGAGAGAGGAGAAACTTTCTAGGTCAGTCAAGCAGCCTGGGAGCTGCTAAATTTGAATCCACCAATCAGAGAGGCTGTGTACTTTTTCCGCTTAAAACAGGTGCAGCCGTTTTTTACACACACGCAGCACAGAGACAGGATTTTTGTAGTCTATTTCTCATAGTGAGGACTCCCCTCAAACAAATGACCATAAATTCCTAACCGTAGGGGCTAGAACGGTCATTCTTACACCGTTTTGTTCAGAAGAGAAGGGGGAATCTTAAAGTGTTGACAATTTATCATTAAAATATGAATTATTGAAGATATTTGACTTGTAATGCACCATAACTGAGTAGAGGCAAAGCAAATCTGCCTTGACTTGCCCTCAAACAACGCTTTCTAACTCTAAATCTATTTGGAGTATCGATATCATTCTTTCACCGTAAGAGACAGCAGGCTTTGGTGAACAGTCATGGAAATTTTCAGGTCTGTGTGGAAATCCATTAAAAAGATATGACGAGAGAAAAAAGTGCCTCATTTCCAGAGTTTGAAATCTGAAGAAATCTGAGCGAAGGACGAATTTCCTACCCTCAAACAAGTGTAAGTCATTCCAGAACGGTAATAGGTGAGAAAAAAATTCTTGAATTGTGAGCGTCAGGAGTGTCTGAAGATATATCGGGACAAAATACCTACGTTTGATGTATAATTTGTGGGAGTTGAGTGGAAATTGAGCAAGTAGCAAGAAGTTGTTCGGACATGAAGAGAAGACTGCGAAACTTACAGTGGCTGACTGAAAGCCAAGTGCATAGCAACCATAAAAACGCATGTATTTTGTGAAAAATCAAAAAAATGAAACTCAAAACTTAAAGAGGGATAAGATTAAAACGATAACAGATATGAAAAAGCTGAATCATACATGAATAGCCCAATAATTTGTGAACATTTTAAAGTTTGAATAGTTGTTCTAGGTGAAAGTATGAGGAAGTAGTTAAGTTTCAAAAACAAGCAAGTTTTAGCAGAATTGTGGAAGTTTCCCATTCATTTCAATGGGACAAATTAAAGGAAAAAAACGTAATATTTCAAAAAGTATAATAGTAATAAATACCAAAAGTCATAGCCGGAAAGAGCAAAAATAGCGGAATATTGTGAAATTTGAATGGTGGAAATAGCACAAAAATTGTGGAAGTAGTTAAAGGCCAAAAAACGTACGGAAGCAACTTGAAGATGAAGAATAACTAGAAAAATTTGCATTTCCTGCGAAAATGCTGTGTGGATGCCTTAACGCTGAAGCTGTCTGCTGAAAAGCTGAAAAAGATGAAAAGTTGCAAGGTGGTGAAAAAAGAATGTCACCCTGAGCAGGATTCGAACCTGGCCCTCCTGGTCTCAAGGCGGCTACTCATCTCACTGAGCCAAACTCATTCTGACAAAGAAGAGGTGGACAGACTGACCATTCTGCTGAAATGAGCAGAAGCTGCTGAGAATTGTGCTGATAAGAGGTGAGAAGGCTGAGAATTGTGTAGACAAGAGGTGAATCAGCAGAATTTCTGCTCAAAAAAGAGGTCTGAAAACAGAAAGTTGTGCTAAAAAGAGATGAATCAGCAGAATTTCTGCTCAAAAAATTTTTCTGAAAACAGCTGAGATTTGTGGTAATAACAGGTGAAAAGGCTGAAAATTTTGCAGAAGAGGTGAATAAGCAGAATTTGGGCTGAAAAGAAGTGAAAATTCTGCTGAAAAGAGTTCAATCAGCAGGTTTTTGCTGAAAACAGCAGAAAAAGCTGGGATTTGTGCTGAAAAGTGGTGAAAAAACGGAAATATTTTACTGAAAAGGGGTGAAAAAGCTGAAATTGAGTCAAAGAAGTTTAACTGTTAACTGAAAGAAATGTTGCCATAAGAGGGATTTGAACACAGGCCTCCCAGTCTGAGAGCGGATGCTCATCTCACTGAGCTAAAACACAAGTCATCCCG